>NC_046643.1:8812065-9112565 GCF_900324485.2 Mastacembelus armatus | reverse complement strand
TCCCTTTCATCACCTGACACCTAACAACAGATGAAATTCATGGAATTACATCTCCCTTGCCATTTTGTGTAAAATTTTCACCTTTTCCCTACCCCCTCTACCGCTTCTTATTACTACGTGGCTTGTTCTCTTTTGTACACACACTCACACCTTTGCTGGCCCCACTTTTTTCTGGGAGCAAAAGGTGTGGTTTTTTTTCATCATGGTGTGTAATGCTGTCCTGTTGGGTACTATTTTTTTTTTTTTTTTTGTGGCTCAACATTTTCATATTATCTTCTCAGGTGGGTTGGAGCACAGCCAGGGATTACTACACCTTCCTTTGGTCTCCTATGCCAGAAAATTATGAAACAGGAAGTACTGTGCACAGGACTGTGGTGTTTCAAGGTATGCACACACACACCCACACCCACACCTACACCTACACACAGCCATACACACACTATGTCAACCACTGTACAGACCCAACTTATTCCAAAGTAACTCCTCCATTTTACGGTGCATATAAAAACCAGCACTTTTATTTAATAAGGCAACACAACCGCAAACGACGGCCGGGGACCTGAGCACCTCTCAAACCACACACACACACACACTTTCACACACCGAGAGCCTGCAAACTGTTTTTACTGTGCCTGGAATGGTCAGATATTACACAGTGAAAATATGAGACCATGCTGTGGTGTGTCAGGAGTCAGTAAAACCAGTTGGCTGCTTGATGTTCTGTAGTTTCTCCTCCATTCCTGAGAGCTAGGTATACTGTCTCAGAATCAGGGAACTCTCTTTGAAATATTAGTTTATATAAATAATGTGTTACCTATCAGAATGTTCATTGTTTTCTGATCAATTGATCAAAATGTGTATCAGTCACTTTTTTCAGGCAGTGTAGTATCTTTTCTGCATTTTAAAGCTCAGGAGTTATCTTGATATGTTTGGCGTGTTTTGGCCAGGCTTAGTTTGACCTGCTTAGTTTAAACTGCTTAATGAAGGGAATTTAAAATCAAATGGAAAAACACAGAGAGAATACAAACACCCACTGTTATCTCTTCACTATGTAGGTTATTATGTACCTAAATCTGATGGAGAGTTTTACCAGTTCTGCTATGTCACACATGCTGGTGACATCAGAGGAGCCAGCACGCCTTTCCAGTTCAGGTCAGCCACACCCACCGAAGAGCTGCTGACTGTTACTGAGGACGACAGCAACTCAGACATACTGGTGGTCACCACCAAGACTGGCCTGCTAGAGGTAGGCCACCTGATATGAGCATATTTCTTTTTGTTTTCAGTCATTCTGGGTCTGGATTCCCAATAAGGGGATCTTATAGTGCCAAAAAATATCCCTACCAAGTCCACAGGTACAGTTCTTTATCTGACTCTGACCTCTGATCTCTGACCTCATTGAATGTGGCAAAAAGAAGAGAGCAAATTTCCCTCTAATAAACTTCTACGTTATTGTCCTTCTAGGCCGCCATGAAACCAACACACAAAATGCTGTTTCATACTGTAGAGTAATGCATCTCACCATTTTTTCCAATGTTTTCAAAATGCTCCTAAATATCTGCCTTACCTTTTAACTTATTTCCTGCCTTACAGCGAGTGGAGGAGGCGCAGCAGGAGCGCAGGGAGCTGCTAAAGGCTATGCGGCTCCTGCAGGAGGAGAAACAGCAGCTGCAGGAGGAGCAGAAAAGGCTGGCCAGGGAGAGGGAGCAGGAGAGGGAGACATGCTGCCTTCTGCGGACACACAACCAGGTTAGAGAGAGGGGATGGGGTGGACTGATGGCAGAAATGGATCCTCCACACACAGTACACATAATCAGTAGTAACAAGAGGATCTACATAGAGTGGATATTAAATGTCTGTAAATACAAAGAAGCCCTGCTTCCAATCAAAAAATGTTTGTGCAACATTGAAACTGAAGATGAGGTGGTTTCGTTGGCTTTGTGCGCGTGTAGCGGTGAACGCGTACATAGACGGACAGCCGCTATTTGCACATGTTTTGTGGAGCCAGTTCCTCACCGGTGATCACAGGTTTGAAAACTTCAAAGGCACAAAATTTATGAATAATCTGTGTCCATGTTTGAGGGACACACAAAGAACTGCAACACAAGCACGCGTGCATGTGTGTGTGGTGTGTGCACGTTTTTCTCTCCCTCTTTAACGACCTGACTCAGTGGGCCAGAACGGAACTGGGACGCAGTTTTCTCGGGCATCTGGCGTCAGGGACGATGCCATCGTAACCACAGAGCGAACAAACATGACGTCAAATGCGCAAACACACACACACACACACACACGCATATATGCATGCACGAACTGCCCCCCTTCACTCTCACACTCGCATTCAGGTTCCACACCACAGGGTGCGCGCGCACACAAACACATTCATTATGCCACCCGCTTGCAAAGCCTTTTAGTCTGTGTGTGGAATGAGAGGAGGGTAGTCCACAAAACCGCCTGCCTGAAAAAAGAGCCCTGCTCAGCCTCAGGGACAAACACCACTCAGTCACGCGATTCAGTGGCCACTGCTTTC
Organism: Mastacembelus armatus; assembly: GCF_900324485.2. Taxonomy (NCBI): domain Eukaryota; kingdom Metazoa; phylum Chordata; class Actinopteri; order Synbranchiformes; family Mastacembelidae; genus Mastacembelus; species Mastacembelus armatus. The sequence continues at coordinate 9,110,035 of NC_046643.1, read as the reverse complement.
TCACTGTCTATTTTCTGCATGTCTGTCTTCCTGTCCATGTCTTTCTCTCTCAATTTTGAGTGTGTTTTATTTTTTGTTTGTTTGTTTGTTTAGAGAATAGCATATCAAGAAAGAAGTTTATTGTGTTCAAGGAACGTAAATAAAAATATAGACATTTCAAGTAAAATTAAACAAGAGAAATAATTAAAACCTCCATGTCGACTTAATCTGCATTTTACCCGATGCCTTCTTCATGCACTCACTCACCCGGATGAGTCGGGTTTTAGTGTTTTATGAGTTGTTTGTTTGATAAGCAGTAGCTTGGCACACAACTAAAAACAACAACTCAATGAAACTCAGTGAAAGCAGAGACAAGGGAGAGGTGAAGCAGCGAAACTCACTAAGAATCCACTGGGTTAGAAGCCAGTGTCTTATCGCCCCCTAGTGCAGCTTTTAGGACTAGTCCCAGAGTAAGAGCAGGCTGCTTTGAGTTAGGCCGCTGCTCTTTTTACGAAGGACAAAATCGCCATAAATTACGTGGTAATACACACGCACACATTGTTATTACCGTGCCACTTTTCATTCAACAGGCATGTCCATCTGTAGATATATGACTTCTTAGAGTAGGTGTATGTATGTGTCTTCCGCAGAGCGTTTACAGTAGGTGCATTAGCCTATGCCCAGTGGATGAAAATATCCTTTGAGTTTAACATGAAAACATAAGTACATATTTTGTGGCTGCTAATTTTACGACTACACTTTTTATAAGGTCTTTATGCACTGCTAAAGTGCTTCCCAAACGCCAGCCGTAAAAATCATACAGTAATCCACGCAGAGCCAAGCCCAGAGGGAGAAAGGCCTGAGTGTGCATTGGTGTGTGCATGTGCACTCTGTCTGTTTTGGATTGATGGCTAAAATCTGTGTTATATGTCTGTCTCCATATGTCTTTGACTATGTATCAGTTTCCAGCTTCTGTGTGTGTGTGTGAGAGAGAGATTGTATGTGTGCACGTTACAAACCAAAAACAGGGTGTATGAAGAGGTATGTTGTTCTGTCACAACCAATATTAGCTACGGATGATTTAATGTTCTTCACGAATGAGTAGCAGCAAGTTTAAACAAGGCATTTCCTCAGCTGCCGCACCACATGAGAAAACAGGCCTTATATCATCTGTTGTACAATACCAGGAATGTGCTTTTTAGAAATTCACTGATATTAGACAGGTTATTCTTGTAGGCATTCACCACACATGCCTTCTGTTTCTTCAGTTAAGGTTGCTGAACGTTACCAATATTTTCAAATATTGAATGTGTGTTTTGCAACCACAGGTCATAATTTATAGCTGGTGTTTATAGGTAGATAAGGAAAGACTTCCATGTGAATGAAATATGCTTTAGAAGCAGGACAAAGAAAAAATCATTTAAAATGATATAAAGTGAAAAAAAAATTTAAAAGTTACATATTGTGAAATTAGCATATCAGTCTTAGACCATATACATACTTATACATTTTTGCAAAATTTGCACATATGCTTGTGCAGAAGTCATTAGTATGAAGGAAGTAATTTTTTCTGTATGACTGCATTTGTTTTATATGGGTGTATCTAAAAAGTGACAACTGGGCACAGGTAGAAACAAAGAATACAATATGTGTAATACATAAAACAAGATAGTCTCTGTCAAATGAAAAATTACCATCTGCGATTAATCATGAATATTGCATAAGCCAATCATCTGCTAAGATCAGTAGTTTGATTCAGCTGCTGTGATTGGCTGCGGTGCCTGTCAGTGTGACCCACAGCTGCCTCTCTGTCCCCTAGGAGCTGCTGCGCTCATCCCAGGGCCTGTCAGAAGAAAGGGAGGAGGTGAGGAGGAGGCTGACAGAGGCCACGGACCGAATCCGCCAGCTAGAGGAGGACCTGCTGGGAGTCACTCAGAGAGGCCTACAGAAGGAGACAGAGCTCGACTGGTGGGTGGAGAATGTTAACACATGACCATCAATCATCCATACTCGCCCATTTCTGTGAGGAGATGACTGTCTAAATAACTGTGCTTAAAAAGGACTTCTTTCCTAAATTGTGCCTCAACATTTTCATCATTCGTTTTCCTGTGGAAAAAATAATGGAAAGCACAAACTAGGGCCTTGAAATAATGACTGAATGAAATGAGCACTTCTCAGACAGAAGAAAAATGAATGAGAAATTAAATGTTGTATGATTGACAAATGAATAATGACAGTTGATTGTCTTTGATTGCATTTAATTAGAATGTATCTCTTCATTCCTCTGTTAATGTTTGCTTACATATTACTCACACGCGAACACGTGTTCATTTTTGCCACAACTGTCTATGAATGTTTTAATTTTCCCACAGTTCATATCTGTTATTTCTTTCTTTTTTTGACCCAGTCTGCGTGATCGTCTGAAGAAGCTGACAGCAGAGAGGGACAGTCTTGAGAGCCAGCTGAAGAATGAGAAGGACGAGCGAGACCTCTACAAGGTGGAAAAAAGCTGCTTATAAGAAAAGGCTGAAGGAATGAAAGGGTGTGTTTGGTTATGAAAGAGTGTTTCCATCTACCTGCTAACCTCTATGTCTGTTGCCACGTGTGTAGGCTCACCTGCGCAGCACAGAGCTGGAGAACACTAAGCTGAGTGCAGAGCTGCAGATGCTGAAGGCAGTGGAGCTGAACCGAGAGGTGACCATTGCCCAGTTCCAGGAGGAGCTGGAGAGGCTCAGGGCCTGTGTTGCTCAGCGGGACAGCCTGGAGAAAGAGTTGCTGGCACACAAGGCTGACAAGGTAGTGGTGGTTTGTTGTGTTACCAAAAAATAGCCACACTGCAAAAAGAAGTAATAAATATATTGTTCATACACATGCAGTACAAACATCCAGTGCACCTTCACTCAATTTGCAGTCTGTATATAAATGCTCTTTACACGTCTTCAGGCAGAGCTGGTCCGCGTGCATGAGCAACTCCGTCAGGCCGAGGAGCAGCTGCAAGCGTCCCGGCAGCAGGCCTCCCTGCTGGCCTCGGAGCTCCGTGACTCAGCCAGCGCCCGTGACCACACAATGACCGAGCTGTACCGCGCCCGCTTGGAGGCTGACAAGCTCCGTGCCAGTCTAGCTGACGCTCAGGCTGAGTGCCAGCGCATGGAGAGCCAGCTGGACCGCATGAGGAGCACTGCACAGAAGGAAGTGGTCAGTACACAACTTCCTTATTCCTTACCTCTGTCTTTGAATCTCTCAGGAGAGATGTAAAATGTGGGACTTTACGTCTGTTTCGTGATTTTTATATTCACTTTTTTCAATATATTTAAATGCAACACAGACAGAAGCAGGTCTAAGTGTCAGACACAACATAAAGTTCCAATAATAACAGATTTTTTTGTTTTTATGTTTCCGTATTTTACAACCTTCTGTTTCAGGGTGTCGGGACCAGTGACGAGGTGACACCCAGTATGATGGTGGTGTCCGAGGCAGAGGCTGAGCTGCAGAGGGAGGTTGAGGAGCTGAAGCTGCGTCTTCATATGGCTGCTGAACACTACAAGGAGAAATACAGAGAGTGCCAGCGCCTCCGCAGGCAGGTTGCCAAACTAAACACCACTGAGTTGCAAGGGGTGAGTAGCTGGGTAGTGAAACTAATAGACACGACACGTAAAGCCACATTACCTGCAGATAAATTTACAGCTAAACACGATGTGATTAGTTTGTGTTGATGCATTGTTGATGTTCCTGCATGTGCGTTAGCAGGAGCCAAAGAGAAATGCATCCACCGAAACGACACAGGAGCCGCTGACCCCTAGTCCAGAATCACCCACAGCAGGTATGGACACACAGAAGCAGCCATTTGGATTCAGTTTTTCTCACAAATGATATCTTCAGTACTTCATAATGCAGCTGCATATTTCAGTTTCATAGCCCACTTTAACAAAACTATATCACACACGCACACTAACACAATAAGTTTGCAGATTACCTACAAATTTTCAAACAGTCATTCCTGGAGGTCCAAAGGGTGATGAAAAACATTTACAACAAAACTGTTAATTACAAAAATATGATTGAAAAAAGTCCATGTTTTATTAAGAATGTTATTAGGGAAAAACTGTTTAGTTTTTTTTTTTTTCAGTATATTTAGGGCTTGATAGCATTAATATTTGAATCAAAGCAGCGGATGTCCAGCTGATGACATAATCTTACGTCTTTTTACAGGGAATATAGCTGCTGCAGTCCTGCAAGAAGCAGCTGAGATGACAATCACTCCAGAACTTGATAACAGTGAACCCACACACACTGACACACACATCCATGCAGAAAAGGAAGAAAGGCAGGAAGTGAATATGCAACAGGAGAGTGCGGAGGCTGGTGGTGAAGGACAGGTGAACCAAAAGGAAGAGAGTGAAAGGGATGAGAAAGAGGAGAAGAAGGAGAGCCTCCGAGAGGAGAGCCTGAAGTTGATGAGCTGGGTGGAGGTGGAGAACGAGAGGCAGAGCACTGAGGAGAACAGTGAGGAAGCGAGGGATGCTGCTGAGAAGGAGGTGCTGCTGGAGGCGGAGGAGAGCTGCAATGGGGAGGCAGAGAGCGAACAGACAAGCTCGGTGGAGGAGGAGCTGGCGCTAATGGAGGAGAAATGGAGGGAGCAGTGCGCCATCAACGAGACGCTCAAACAGCGGCTAGCCAATGAGGAGGAGCGGTTCAGAGTAAGAGGCACAGTTACACAGACATATACACCATAAAGCTTTAAGCTCAGAGAGGGTGTTGGGTGAACTCCCCCTGACTCAGACACGTTACAAAGGTTGTTTCATTTGTACCAATCACAGGTTATTGTGTCCTGTATCATATTTATGTGCGGCTCATTCAAACACACTTTGACAACAACAAAAAACTCCAGTGTATTTTTTTAATTACGGGCATTAAGGTTATTTCATTCAGTCCACAGAATGTCACAAAATAATAAAACATGCTGATCCTACACCCTAGAGCCCAGGGTGACATTATCAAATAGGTTTTTATATCCAAATGGGTGGAAAAAGATATTGAATTTACAACATAGGAGAGAAAAGCAGCATCTCCTTGTATTCAAGAACCAGGAAACTCATAGTGTCAGTCATAGCATTTTTTTTTTGTTGATTGCCCCAGTAAATGACAAAATTATATATGTTATTTTAATTTCAAATTATATGTATGTGTGTGTGTGTGTATGTGTTTTGTTTTTTTAAAATTTCAAATAATGTATATTTATTTTGAATTGAGAAATTGCAACTATACTAAATATTCTAATAAACAGAAAAAACAATGAGGCTGTTAATAGTTGTTTATAGTCTGTTGCAGCATTTGAACAAATGCACCTCTTGTGGCTGGAGCACTGTTTTACCAATTGCTTTATAAACGACAGGATTAAAACTTGGTCGCAAAGTCAAATATTCATGAGAGTTTACTGGATCGTATGTTTTACCAGCGTTTCCAGGTTCCTACCTCAATGCCACACGTGAGCCAATGTTTCTGGTATGTATGAATTGTGGTATGTGTGCGTGATTCACTACGAGCACTTGAGCTTGCAGTCCTGCCTGGGTTTTGCGTGCGAACGTCCGCCAAAGTGCCTACCAGCATTTAATCTCTGTGAGTGAGTGTGTGTTTATCGGCGCTGTAAATAAGGCTCTCCTCTGTCTTTGATAGAGCCTCCTGTCTGAGGCGAGTGCCCCGGGCCCCGAGCTGCTCTTAATAGCTCCGGAGAAAGGCAGCCGCAGAACGCCATGCTTTACGGCTGTTTACATCAGCCACCCAGAGGATGGAGCGAGGGAGTGGAATAGACAGGGAGAGATGAGTGGTGGGAGGAGGGATCCACTGTTACAGGCTCCCTTCATCTGAACTTAACCCTCTAATGCTGCACCTTAAATTTATGAAAGAAGGGGGAGGGTGAGAGAGGAGAAAAGGAGATGAAAGCAAAAGAAGCTAACAAAATTTAAGAGTGAGAAAACGTAGCTTAGACAGACAGACATGAAGCAGAAAGAGAAGCCGCGGGTAGAGGAGGAGATTTGGAATCTTAGTAATGGGATGAAATAAGAGAAGAGCGGGCACCTAACCATGTAAACTCTCCCACAGGGTCAGTCCTGATAGAGTGCAAGAGATTTACCACAATCCCCTGGTCTGCTCCATTCTGCTCTGAACACACACTGTTTCTGTGGCTTTAGCTGTGTGTTTTACAGTAAGCGTCACACATTTGACACAGCTGCAGGTTAAATAAAAACCCAGCGACACCAAACATTTTATCCTATCAGTGTATGCCCACTGGTAGTCCTCTTCTCAGTTCTCAGATGAGTCTCCTTGTTGCACAGTGTAATAATTATAGAATGCATTACTATGAACCTTGCTCTGATGCTATTGTTTTTTTTTTTGTTTTTTTTCCCTTCCTTTTCCTGGGGTGTTTTCTGTTTATAGGTGCACATGGCAGAGCGGGCCAGTGAGGTGACAGAGCTAAAACGCAACCTGGCACAGGCCCTGAGAGACAAAGAGCAGCTACAGGAGGTAAAGCAGCAGCAGACGGCAGAGTGAACCTCAGTCTGCATGACTTTAAATACTGAACGGTTCCATTACAACGCTGTGGGTTCATGCAGATATTAGCTGTGTGTAAATGAGCTGTTGTTAAATAAGAATGTCTGTCCAAATGTCCAAAGCATTGATTTAAATCACGTCACAAATGTGAATGATGTATCATAGGCTCTCAAAGTCCAGAAAAATAGATGAGAGCTTTAGAGGGGTCTTTGAATGAATTTCTGTCGCTTTTCCTTCCCCTCTCCATACTCCTCACTAACCACTAATTAAAACATCTATACTTCCTTCTTTTGCCCATTGGTACGGTGCCATTAGACAGTGCAAATGCCACGCGACGTGTCTGTTTCACCTTCCTAACCCTGGTTTAAATGTTAAACCTGATAGCTGCACACTAATGAAGTCATCAAGAGAGGAGGTGAGAGGGGAATAGCTAGAGGAAGGAGTGAGGTAAAAGAAAGAGAAGGTGAGTTTCTCAACCAGCGAAGCCACCATGGAGGGAGCCAAAGTCTGACACCCATTACAGTAATGAGTAGGGTACTAATGCTCTTGCTTCACATTTAATCACAAAGGGCAGCAATAGTGTAGAGGAAGCTTAACTCTGAGCTGAAAGTACTTACTGCATGTGTGGTTCCAACAGTGGAAATGTGCTATGGAAACAGTAACTGAATTTCTTCCACACAGCCATGCAAATTAAGTAAACGAAAGGCGGGGTAGTCTTAACTGAAAGAAACGCATATGAAATAAAGATGGGATAAAAGAAAGTCACAGAAATATGTTTGTATAACAAAGTATTTCACAGTATATGATAAAAAGAAGAAGAAGAAGGGGAAATTCAATTGTTTTTTTTTTTTGTTTGTTTGTTTGTTTTGTTTTATTTGGGGGTGGGGGTTGGACAGGACAGATTATTGAATAACAGGAGATATCCCTGGAAATACATACAAATACATAATGCTTGTTTGAGCCCAGGCATGTACCATGAGACTCAGGGATGGGTGCTCTCTCCGCCAGGAGCTTCAGCGTTATGTGTCCAGGCAGAGGCAGCAGGAGGCTGGTGTTCAGGGTGCTGAGGTCAAGCAGCCAATGGTGCTGCGCTACCCCATGCCCTACCCCCAGGACCCCTCCCCTCCACCACTGGTGCCACAGAGGCCTGCTGAGCTGCAGTATGGCAACCCCTACTCCACCGACACCACTAGAGGTGGGAGGAATTTCAACTCTCTTGTGTTCTGTCTGACTCTGCATCTGTCTGTGTGGTTAGAGCAGTAACACCTGCATGTGTTACTCTCTTTCCAGACCGGCTGGATGTTGCTCTGTCTCCTGAGCATATATCTCGACCACCACCTGAGGCTCCACCCTGCGCTCCTCCCTGCGCACCACCAATCACACCCCCAAGTCCTGGCCCTGGAGCTCCAGGTTGGGACCAAGAGGTGGTCTGCATCCAGCCTGCTCGCAGCACAAGCCCCCCTGAGAGCCTGGAGCATCCACCAGAGGAGCCACGAAATGTAAGTGAACAGAAACTAAAACACAGCTTGCTGTGACATTTTCTGGAAGTGTGCCTGGAGCATGAATTAAGGTTTCCATACATTCAATTATGCACAGGTAATGCATGCATTATTCCAAAAACGTGTTATCTTGAGAGGATTTTTGTTCTTCATGATGAAAACATTTTGTCACTAGGTTGCAAGACCATAAATGATCATGATAAATGATTCTGAGGCAACATAAATAAATGATATTCTAATTGTGAACATAGCCTATGTTTTCCTGTCCACCCTTAGAGTTTTGCAGCCTTGTAATCTTGCTTTTTTCACCCCTTTCTTTCTGTGAAGCGCTCTGTGTCATTGAATGAAGAGGAATGCAGCTTGCCCATTAAAAGCTGAAGCACTTGAACTAATTTGCATAAAGCTCTAATTAACATCACTCCTTCAGAGCTCAAGAGAGAAGAAGATAACAAGAGCGAGGAGACAGTAATTAGGGAGAACTTTGCATAGAGACTGGTCTAAGACCAGACTGGTCTAAGATAAGTTGGTGTCTGTTGAACTATTTTTTGTTTGGGAGCCAACAGAACAACGACCAGTGAGTTAGGATGCTAATCTCCAAATACAAACCTACACACACTGAGTGTTTCAGTTAATTCATGTTCCTGTCAGCCCGTCTCCTCAGTTTTTGTTTGTATTCAGCTGTGTGAGTGAATGAATGGACATCGTTTTTATAATGTGCTTGTGTTGTGTATCACAGGTTGCTGACGGGGCTCAGCCGTCCTGTGAACATCAGTCCAGTAGACGCAGTGAAGCCAGAAGCAGCTTCTGCTTTGACTCCAGGTAACACAGCTGTGTCCAGTTTTCCATTGGTGAACTCCAGACAAGGTCTAGATACATTTCAAGGAAAACTGAAGTAAACAAGATGCATGTCAACACAATTTGGAGAGTCACAGCAAGGGGTCTAATGTCTGTTTTTTTTTTTTTTTCTTTTTTATCTCAGGCTCAAGTAGCAGAAAATGCCAGTGATTACTGTTGTAGGTGCTGAAATATCATTTATCTTAAGCTAGGACAAAGAAGTCCAGATGCATTGCACTGTTATAGTGTCACATTCTAGCCTATCCCTGCAATATATGCACTATGTTAATGTTATTACCATACAAACCAAGCTGCACCACAACTCATGCATCTTGTTGTCCCATCCCTCCCCTCCCTTTCTGGACTCTACAGTAATGACGTTCACAAGCGCTGCCCGCTGTGCGAGGTCATCTTCCCACCCCACTTCGAGCAGCGCAGCTTCGAGCAACATGTGGAAAGCCACTGGAAGGTCTGCCCCGTCTGCTCCGAGCAGTTCCCCCTCAACTGTCAGCAGCAGCTCTTCGAGAGGCACGTCCTCACGCACTTTGACGGCCACGTGCTCAACTTTGACCAGATTGAATGAAGAATACTGGGGGCAAACCTAGAATTCTGACATTGTGCGGGTCCATGTGTATTGTCAGCTACTATCATTTTGACCAGGGCTTGGTTAAGTTGTCTTGTTAATATAGCACTTATTTGCAGTCTTAAAGGTTAGAAAGAATGTAGTCCACTTCTGAAAGGAAGGAGAGTTTTCCTTTGGTGGCTATTCCACCAAGGTATTTATTTAAGTAGGGTAGCTTTCACCTAAATACACAGTGAGTGAAAGGTACCTTAACATTGGGCAATGGGTCCTTTTACTTTTATATCATTCCTATGCTCATATGTTTCCAATAAGGGCCTAAAGCACCAGTGGAAGTGCATGCAGGTTTTTTGTTTATTTTGTGCTCAAAACTGTTCAAAATTACAGCTGATCAAGCTAAACAAATTGTAGGAGCTTAAATTATGGCTCTGAAGAGAAACAAAAATAGTATCTTCATGACCCTGTTCTTTCACTGTCTTACACTAAATAAGCTTCTCTTATAAAATAGCCAAGACAGTGCTTCATCTTTTAATTGCCCATATGATTCAAAGCCTGGGAAAGGCAGAAGGATAAGAAAATGTTTTATAAGTGTAAATGCAGAGAGATATCGGAATATGTGATGTCTTCGGAGTGTGTATATATAACTGGAGAACATTGTGATGATTTTATTTGACGTGAATGGGAAGTGAGCTTTCATTTCTCTCATAAAACGCATGATAGCGTTTTGCGAAGAGGCGAAGAGATGGTTTAAAGAAAAACAGCACTACGTTTTCATATATCTGCACTAAATAAGGCTTTATTCTGAATGTACTGTACATACGACAGTAAGTATAAGTATGTGGAGAGATCTGTGAGTTACTGTTGTGACCCTGCCTCCCTTTACTGTTACCTCCCTTATGTTTTAGTGATGACAGAATGACAGACCATTGATGTTTTACTTCCTGGTGTGCACTTTCTGGTACCTGGTGGGTCGATGAGAAGCAAAGCTGAGAGATAACTGTTACATGTTCAAGGCAAATAGACTGCAGGACACTTTTGTTGTTATGTACTTCCGCATTTTAAAGTTAGAACTGTGAAGATAGTCATTACTTTGTGCACAGCTCCATGGCAGCCCTCATGTGTGAATGTCATTTATATGCGTGTGTCTCTATAGGGCTTCATACCTCTGCTTGTCTGTTTTTGTCATTTGACCCCTGACTGTGTTGTGCTCTGGCTTTAAAAATTGCACATGTCCAGTAATCACAAGGCAAGTGTGTATGTGTGTGTGTATGTGTGTGTATGTATGTGTGTGTGTGTGTCCAAGCAGCCCTCTTCATGAATGTCTGGATGGCAGTAAAAGTGCATACTGCAAAGATCTTTATGAATAAAGTAAGCTTGTCTAAATGCATTTACTGTTGTCTGGTAACATTGTGCTCAATATACGTTAAACAAAAAAAGAAATGAATCATCAGTTTGTGCTGAAGAGCTTTTCACTTTATTTTGCCGTTTTTTTTTTTTCAGTCATTTCCCGTTTACATTTAAGCAGCTTCTCTTTTATATAGAAAGACAATTTTACAAGTGACTGCTCAGAACCTGTTATCCCCCATACAAAAAGGAAACATTGGTCTCCACGTTACATACGAAAATATAATTTAAAAGCACTTGACAACAGACACACGTTACAATACATTCACTGTACACAGTATACTGATTTCCCTCCCTCACCACCTCCTCCTGCACACAGCCTCCGCTCCTCCTCTCTCATATGTGTAATACTGCGAACGGGCCCTGGGTAAAGCTCAAACTATTGCCTTGCTTCCTCTATCAGCATCATTTTGGATACCTTTCAGACATTTGTGCTTGTTTCCTACACTAGGATGAAACAATATACAACAGGATAGTAAAAAGAAATGAGGGGGGCTGAATAATTTATGAGACTTTATCTTCTGATATCTAACTTGTCAAAAGTCAGTCCTGTTGCCATGTTAACTTAGTGGCACCGGCAGCTTGGAGGACAGGAGGGTGTGTGCATTGCAGAGGTCAATGTACCCATAACATCAAAAGAATAGAGAAGGTTATGCTTCGAACCTTCTGCAGAGTAAGAACTTTGTGCATGAAGAGGGAAATAATGTCATGAATGAATGTGTTTTGGCATGCAGCACTGCACTGCGCCGCTCTTGTTTTTCTAGAGGCAATGAATTATGAATTCCCACTCAGGGGCAACATATTTGCCACCACAACACTACACGTCGCAACGTCGCCAGCCAGCCAGCCAGCCAGCCAACTGTCCTGGACCCACAGGTGTCGAACCAGCGGCCGAGCACTGAAACATGACAGATCCAAACACTGAAAAACACAGAATACAGTAACACTCTATAGGCTGATGACTTGGATACTGCTGAAAAAAAAAAAAAAAAAACACAAATAATGCTCATACACATCACACACATACATACACACAATTAACTGGAATGCTGTCATCTACAACGCACACAAATGATAGGTTGTAGGTGGTAATCTCTTTCGAATACAATGCACTCCTCTCACACAGTTTCACCAGATACAACACAGAGAGCATGCGTGAAAACATTCTGTCGACTTACATCCACTCATCTGCACATTTTGGAGGTGCGATGAACAAGAAAATCATTTCCATACATTTGGCGACCTCCAGGGTGAAACATTATGAGTCCCTACCCTCCCTCCCCCCACATCAGGCACATGGTATGATCAATGTTTGGCAGTGGAGAGCTGTTGGCAACGATCATGGAAAAGCAAAACCACAACAAAGATCTTGGCAACTGGAATACACTATGATGCTTAACCTGCTTTCACAGCTAAGTCGCTGGAACACAGCTCTGGCACTCTGAATGAGGAAACACTGGAGACGTGAAATACATAGATGGCTATTTTTGGGGGGGGGGTGAAATGTTCAAGATCTCGAATATTGGCCTGGGCCGTGCTCTAATATGCTCTCTTCCTGATCACCGGTTCGGTATCGCATTCAGAGTGTGTCAAAACTAAGTGGAGCATTAGCTCCTAAACTTTAGGATGATGTGAGAGAAAACTTGGATCTCTGAACCTAAAGTCAGCCAGCTCTTTGACCTTGTTCTCTGAGGTGACAAAACTGGCCGTCTCAGTAAATAAGAAATGAAAGGAACACTTACTGATACATACAAAAAAAAAAAAACACTAGCTAACACTGACAAAAATATATAAAATAAAGCTTGAAAATAAACTGTAACTATTTATGTATATGCTCATGAATATTTTGATATATTTTTTATGTACACATACATATCTGTCTATTGTTTATATATCAATATATCAATTTAAAGTATAACTTAACTCTCACATGTAAACCCTGGAAGTTACTGTGAAGGCACAGATCTAAGCTCAGCTGGACTCTGCAGGTAACGGAAAGGAAGTGTAAGGACTGCTGGACTTAGATCAGGACTAGCAGTCAACTTCATCCCACTTGAAGATGAGCAGGAAAGAGGCCAGGGCCTTGCTGGACTCCCTGTTTCACATCTCCTTTTAAGTTTCCCCTCTTCTCTTTCATTTGTTTTTTTGTCTTTTCTTTCTGTTGTTTTTTACAGTTAGCACCTTATGTAAGTCAAACAATAGAAAAAAATAATGTGATAGCATATACGAATGTGCAAATGTACAACAATAAAAAAACTACAAAGATATAATTTGTTTTTCAAAAATACAAGTGATATACCATGGATAGAAAAAAATAATGTAACACAATCAAAAAGATGAAAAAAAAAAAAAAAAAGAAAACAACTTAAAGCATGCACTTGATCCTTTAGTGTGTGGGGTGGGTATAGAAGGGTCAGGTAAGGAAAGTGAAAAGGGCTCTGCTTGGGGCAGCTGATTAGTGTGACCACAGGCTTTAGCCTTGAATCTTGCGCAGGATCTCGGTAGAGACAGGTGGGTGGAAGTTGATGGTGTGGTGTCTCAGGCCCTGCGCGGTTTTGTAGCTCTTGCCACAGCGACACTTGAAGGGTTTCCTCACGCGGATCTGCGTGCGGTGGCCGTTCTTGGCGTGATACTTGATACCATTCACGTTCTGATGGGACAGGAAACAGGAGCAAAGGTGTAAAGTCACAAAGACAAAGGAGAAATTACACCTACCACTTTTTATTATATTATATATTATATTATATTACATGTCTAACCAGCCCTTGCTTCCTGACTTTTGCAATGACAGGCTGATATAGCAAACATGTCACAGCTAAACCACAGCATTACGATAAATCTAGCATAGAGACAGTGTGTTTTCACCATGAAGCCAGATATAGATAACTACTTTAATAAAGAATACATGTGTATGACATGTTTTACTAAACACATAATGAATCAACATTTTGGATGAGACTGCTGCGTAAGGAGAGTGTCTGAGTGTCAACACTCATAAATCCTAAAGAGTAGAAAGATAATTAACCTTGTGCAATCGTCCAATTCAGATTATCTTCTTAGAACCTGTTTAGCAACATTTCCTAGACACCAGCTCATAAACTGCTCCACAGTTAGAGACCTGGTCGTAAATTGTTCCAGTGTCACAGTGTCAGTCTCAACATGATATTATTATAACACAGACACCTAGCATAAACTAGTACAGAAACCTGATCCTGCAATTACGTTTGGAACATTCCTACTTGCGTATTTACTTAAAACTGTTCCCTCCTCATAAATGCATAAGAACTGTCACTAATGACTGTATGTTTGTGAAACTTTTAAACTTTCTTGCTCTTCCTTTTTGAGAGGTAAACAAGTCACGCAGAACAATCAAGCTTTTTACCTTAGTGTGATAAGAGGTTTGTAGCCATTCTACAGGAACTCTAAAGTTGTTACTGAAAGCCTTCTGCTTTTTAGCCAAGCTAGGGGCGTGGCACTAGGGATGCCAGTGTTGGTCTGCTGGTGAGTCTACAGCGAAGTATCTTATCATCTCCTGACTAAATGTTGCACAGACATTTGTGGATCCCAGACACAGATCCTAATAATACCCTGACACTTCAACTGACACACCATTAGGTAGATATTAGGGGCCTGTACCTAGGTAAAGTGTGACACAAGGCTGCTAGTATGGCTGTAAACCCTTGTTGTGTCAAAGCTGAACAATGTCAAACCCTGATGAGAGGCACGGTGGGGAAGCTGGGTTAGATAACACATGTTGGCCCTTTCTGATCAACAGCAATATTGGCTTTATCCCATGTTGCTGTTTGGTTTGAAAATAGTATAAAGGAGTAATTTTCCCACACTGTCCATTGAAGAGAAGGGAATGACAAACTGAATGAGGCATTTGTTTGCAGCTGTAATAAATTCAGCCACAGCAAACATACTATGATATATTTATCACAGCTTCCAATCACGACATTCTGGATTTATAACAAGCTTTTTCAAACATTATGTCCAAACATGTGATACTCAGACAAAAGCTCCAGTGTGGACTCACAAATCACTAAACCTCGTGTCCTATTGCTGTATGGCTGCAACAGCCTTCTCCATCCTCTGGTGCAGCTTTACCTTGTATCTCTTTTTACAGCCAGGGACAGGGCAGGCGAACGGCTTCTCCTCTCCCCCGTTCATGCACATGGAGCTGAGGATGGACTCAGAGCTGATGGCGCTTTCTGTGGTCCACGACTCATCGCTGTCCGACTCCTCGTAGTCTACCTCCTCCTCATCATACTCACTGCCTGAGGGCACAATGGAGACATGCACAACAAAACAAATTCTAGTCATCCCAGATGAAAGAGGGATGCCCTTATTCCCAAAGGGATGTCATGCTTTGGGAATTTACCAAACAGAAATGATATGTGACTTTTTATTAATACTTTTTTCTGTCTTCTACCCATATTATGGCACATTGGCAGCGCACGGCACTAAAAGCGCTGCACAGAGAAATCAGCACTGGCATTCATATATGGGCTTGTGTGTGTGCCTGTGAGTCAAAGCGCAGGGATTGGCACTGAGAAAGCGATCATTAAGTGGGAGTGATCCCCATTGCTCAGTCTGGAAAAAGTTCTTTGCTAAGTGCAGAACATTTTCCACTCACATACATGCACATATTCGCACATATTCACACACACACACACACACACACACACACACACACACACTTAAAGACCCACTGACCCCCCACTATCACAGGAAATGCTTCACCTCAGCATGAGGAAATAGATGGCACCCTGGCACATGTTGAAAGAGTGAGTGTGTGAGTGTGTGAGTGTGTGTGTGTGTGTGTGTGCGCCTGTGAGTGTCTGCTGATGTATAAGCCCACACCTAACACTACGTTTGGAACCATTTGGGCTGGAAATGGACATCTGCTTTTGGGCTGTGCAACAAACAGCCCCATGCAAACACACAGTGTGACAGCTGCTATGTAATTAGCAGAGTGTTGACTGGTCTGCTCACTGCAGGAGCCACCAAACCGAACACACAAGCGAACACACACTCAACAGCAGACAGTCACTGGGTTTAAGCCTCTTCCACTATGGAACAAGTCGAAAAATATGAACAAATATTGACATAAAAACTTAACATGAAATAAATTAAAAGTGAATAAATGGTAGTTATTATTTACAGGATGCACTGCTAAACAAAAAGTGAGCTGGCTTATGCTCTCTGCCACATATATTGAAGTTATGCTTTGAATTTTTCTGCTCACTCACCAAGTATGAAATAAGATTCATTCCGTTCAAGGTACAAATATCTTTTCTCATGAGTGCAAGCATAACTTTTTTTTTGGTTTGTTTTTGTTTTTTATTTACATTAGTCAGTTTCAACACCTCCACTCACTCCATACATATAAAGTATCCATCTTTCATCATCTCAAACACACATTTCAACACACACACCTGTCATACCTGTAGGTGTGCTGCTGCGGAAGGAGGAGGATGGGGTGATGGGGGGCGTGACGGGTGGTGTCAGGTTACCGCTGGTGTGGCGAGGAGGCGTGGCCGTGCTGTTCCTGGACACTCCGCCTGTGATGGACAGGGACAGTTTGGGCGTGGCCTTCTTCTTCATGGTCTCCTGCTCCCGGCGCGCTGCATCGGTCATGAACCTGACAGCAAAAATATAGTGTCTTCAGTAAATGCTGCCCAATGGATACTGCATTGTTATCGACACAGACCCACAACATTACATTACTCACCGAGTAATTTATATATGGATCCAATGATGGCAACATTCACACCTTTCCAACTGACTGAACTCATTAAAAAAATATTATGTTGCATACACTTTAATTATTACTCATTAAACTAAAATAATTGTGGTTTATTACAACATGCGTCTTGGCTATAACAATATAAAAGCCAT
Organism: Mastacembelus armatus; assembly: GCF_900324485.2. NCBI lineage: Eukaryota > Metazoa > Chordata > Actinopteri > Synbranchiformes > Mastacembelidae > Mastacembelus > Mastacembelus armatus. The sequence goes on along the minus strand of NC_046643.1, from coordinate 9,093,289 downwards.
ACTATATCTATATCTAATAATTATATTAGATATTATATATAATATCTAATTTATATAATTTATATATTAAAACCAAAAATGAGGTCACCTGAAATGCTGAGAATAGTAAAGAGCAGAAAACTCTACATGCACAACTATGCCATGTGCCAAGTACATTAGGGGAACCCTGACCCAGGATGTGGAGAGGTAATATATCCTAGCAATCAGCTGTTTTATTCTCCAAAATAGGTGAGTTCAGGTTTAAATTCTGTCTGAACAGCTGACTGCTGGTGTTTCCTGTCTAACTCTCTTTAGTCATGTCTGTCAGATGTCATCAGATTCATTGGTGATTAAGTTCCCATGTTGTTTCTGATTCATAACTTTTTATGGTGCTATTTATTGCTACTAAAGGTATTTATTCTCATTTAATTCTTGCTGTCCTGTAGATTTTACACAACATAATTAAGCTGCTGAATACTGACTTTATAAATAAAGCCATCACAACATAATACAGTAAATACAAAAGACATTTACAACCTTGTTACATGAACAATTATCCCAGAAAACCAGCCCCACCCTCCCTTTCTCTCTTGGCTTTTCCGTTATCTTTCTGTACGCTGCCTCTTGGAATGATTTAATGGGGCATTAAGTGGGATGTGCCACATTGGTTCACCGCACAAAACCACACGCATGCCATCATCCTGAGATGCTGCCTTTGGCTGTGTCGTCCACAGCGTATGGAGTCAGGAGTGACTGTCTTGTGTGGTTTTCTGTGCTGGTCTATGGATGAGTCACTGCTGTGTCTATGGGAAGACATCCGTCGTTTGAGCTGCTCCCCGCAAGCCACATGTACACGCACCCACGCACACATAAACAGACTTTCACTGGTGGAGCAATACTGCCCTCTTTAGAAAAATGCCTTTGGCTGTGTGTGTGTGTGTGTGTGTGTGTGTACCTGTTAATGTAGCTCAGGGCCAAATAGGTAGGCTGCTGTTGCTCCTGCTTTTCCAGGACCCGTGGATCTGTGTCTGAGAGAGAGAGAGCGAGAGAGAGTGAGGGAGAGAGGGAGAGAGACATTCAAATTAATCACTGCTCTCTGTGGAGGGAAAATGTTGTGTGAATACTCTTAGTATGTAGCTGACTCATACATCTATTCTTCCTGCCAGACTGGCTGAAAATTACGGGATGTTTCTCACACTGCTTTCTCTGTATTACTCTATAATATGTGGCAGCCTGCAGATATATTTCGGATGCGTTCACAAATGCTGCGTTATTACGCCGGTGACAAGCCGTCTATAATTTACTACCAGTGATTTTCCCAAAGTGACCCAGGCCTGCTCAATCATCACCAGAGTCTGAAAGTGGCAAAGAAGAAATTTATCCAAGAGTGAAGGAGCGACTTGGAGACTGTCATGAATGTACACAGTGTATTACTCAAAACACACACACACACACACACACACACACACACCCTCTCTTTTCCAGTTGACTTGTCAGTAACACTACATAAGCAACTTCCACTGCCTGAGGGAAGCAATGTAAACTTCAAAGCCCCACCTCCCACTCCCTAGCAAACAGGAGCAAGTGTGCGTGAAAACACTCCGGGTGGGTGCATCACTGAAGTACCAGTGCCATCAAGTGTTCAACAGGGGAACATTCAAAAGAATCCAAATTCTTAAGACAAACAAGCAGTTTTGTCAATGTCGCTGCAAGATTGTGTTGTAAATGGAGGGATAATTGCAGCTGCAAATATAATGGTTAGCAGATGTACTGCAATGCAGATCCAAGACCTCGATCATATATGTGCAACAACTAACAACACACTCCTGGTTGCTCTTTCTAACTAATCCCAAGTGTGTGTGTGTGTGTGTGTGTGTGTGTGTGTGTGTGTGTGTGTGTGTGTGTGTTTGCATGCTGGTATTCTGAGCCCTTTGGTTTTCAGGCTTTCACACCTCATAATTAAAAAAGAATGTGGACTTCCCACCGTGCAGGAGAACACCAAGGAGACCAGCAAACAAGAAAACAAGGCAGGGAAAAATGCACACTGCTGCTGCTGCAGATACACGTGTACATGTGAGTTTATTCAGCCCAGAAAAGGCTAGGTAAGGGAAAAAAAGATAGCAGGGGCATGGATCCACGAACGCAGGCTCCCCCACAAACACACCATCCAAGGTGGTCCACAGAGGTGGTCTCTGACAGATTTTTTTATAGCTCAGCCTTAATAATTCTACCTGCTGCTCCAAAGTAGAGACCAGAGCTGTCTGCACACACACAAACATGCACACACACACACACAAAAAAAAAAAAAATACACACCTCTACATCACTGACAGGGCTGAGTCATGAGACATGACAGTCGAAACCAGCAGCATCTTGTCTGACCTTTTGAAAAAGCACTGAGGTGGAAGCTTTTTGTAGCAGCAGCGGGAAATAATATACGACCACAATATTTCTGATGTCAGTATGTATCAATGTAATGTCAGGATAATAAAGGGGTGACTACTGAGACTCTCAGAATATTTACAGTCGAGAAAAAAATTTGTAAAGCGTGTGTAATAAATCAAAAATGCCAAACCATTAAACATTAAATGGTTCCACTTTCTAAAATTAGTATTTACTGCACTTCCTCATTTCCCTGCATTATAATAACCTGTCATCAAGATTAGGCCTGCTGGTTACAAAACAACTGATTAGTTAATCTGAGAGACAAATTATCAGGTTAATCAAGAACAAAATAATTGGAAGCTGCAGACCTAGTATGCATTGTACAGGCTTATAGGGATGCAGTCATTGTTTTACCATAATGTAGCCCTCAAGACAGAAAAACTAATTTTCAGAATGACTAATTAGTTTAATTATTTTGTTCTTAATTGAAAGATTTTCTTTCAAAATGTTAGGGATTTATTCAGACCCCTTCACTTTTTGCACTTTATTGTGTTTTGACATGGCAATTTTATTTTACTGAACTTTCCCCATCAATCTACACTCAGTAGACCAAAATACCAAAGTTTTTATATGTTTTTGAAAGGTTGTTAAAAATCAAAAACTGAAATCTCTCATTTACAAAAGTATTCAGAGCCTTTGCTGTGGCAGTCCAAACTGTGCTCAGGTGCACCCTGTTTGCTGTAATTTCCCTCGAGATGTGTCTTGAACTTAATCACCTGCAGCGAATGGAATTGACTGGACTTAGAAAGGCACGCACCTGATGGTGTATGAGGTCCCACAATTCACACCGCATGTCAGAACAAAAAACAAGCTGTGAAGTCCAAGGAATTCTCAGCAGACCTCTGCAATAAAATTGTGACGAGGCATAGATCAGGGCCAAGGTATAAAACCATTTCTAAGGATTTGATTGTTCCCAGGAGAACTGTGGCCTTAATAATTGTGAAATGGAAGAAGTTTGGAACTACCAGGACTCTTCCTAGAGTTGGTTGTCTGACCACACTGAGTGATCGGAGCCACTGGTGACTAGAACAAAGCTATAGAAATCCTCTGCAGAGATCAGAGAGCGTGCTGGAAAAACAACCATCTCAGGCAAACACCATTGTGGGTAAAAGCCATGAAGCATGGTGATGGCAGCATCGTGCTATATGGGAGCTTCTCAGCAGCAGGGACAGAAATACTGGTCAGAATTAAGGGAAGGATGAATGCAGCCAAATAAAGAGAGGTCCTTGAAGAAAACCTGCTCCAGAGTACAGTGACCTGACACTATGACGACAGGTCACCTTTCAACGGGACGATGGTGTGAAGCACACAGCCGGGACAACACTGGAGTGGCTTCAGGACAAGTCTCTGGCTGCCCTTGTGTGGCCCAGCCAGAGCTGAAAAAGACAGTTAACAGGCACTACCCATCTAATCTGACACAGCCCTTTGGCGAGAAACTCCCCACATCCAGGTGTTCAAACCTTGTACACATTTAGCCAAGAAGACTCAAAGCTATAATTGCTGCCAAAAGGGCTTCTACAAACTTTAGGGTCTGAATACTCCTGTAAATGGAAAAATTTCAGTTTTTTATAAGTAAAACTCAATTTATACAACAATATTTCTAAAAACATGGTTTCACTTTGTCTCTGTGGGAGTGTTAATTCATAGCAAAAATGGCAAACAATCTATTTTACATTAAACTTTAAACACAAATTGTGCCAAAAGTGAAAAACTCTTTAGAAAATACTTTCTGAAGTCAGTGTATATTTCCAAGCTTTCACTCGTAGAATCCCCGTCTACAATGTTGAACCAGGAGTCTTCAAAAGAGGAGTTATGCTGTATAGAAATATCATGACTACTGTAACTGTGATGGAAAGTCATCTAAAGTGAGCTTAATGCCAGGCATTAAAGAGAAAGTAGTAGAAGGAAAATGCCTGTTCAAATATGGGATGTGCAAGGAGCTCAGCATTTTGCTTTAAGATGAGGTAAGTGTGTGCACATGTGTGCATAGAGAGGAAGGGGGGAGGTGACATGCTGGTGTAAATGGACCAAACCAGGTGCACAGAGAGTGCTGCAGTGGTAAATGTTCACTGGCTTTATGATTTCCGTTCACCTAGCAGGACAGGAAGCTAACACACTGCTGATCCTGTCGCTGGGACAGAAGGGAAAGCTGCACACACACACACACTAAGATTTACATACCGAAGGGAAGCCATAAGGATATAAACTTTTACTGATTTAATTCCAAGGTTTTGCATTTAACCTACATATTGCATTGCCAGCAACCTATTCTTATTATCTGCCCTTGGGTGTGGACATTTTTCTCTGACCATGTACTGCATGTCTGAGACATTTCAGAGTCTCCAGGGTCTATAAATATCTCCCTAATTAGCATTCCTGTCATTAACAGCAGCACCAAATCAACAACCGATCCACTCATTTCAACGCAGACATCCATCTCTCACCCACAGCACACTGCTGCCCCCTACTGAATACACCCTGTGTGCATGTGTCCCCCATGCATGTCCACATGTGTGTGACTCTCAACATGTGTGTATGTGTTGAAATCAAGCCAAGAATGCATGGCTTGTTTTGCAGGCTGCTAATTAAGCCACAGAGAGCATTTTAACGTGTTTCTAGAGCAGCAGGCAACCGGATGGACGGAGAAGAGAGAAGGAGGGGGAGGAGAGAGAGCAGGGGGGATATGGGTGGGGGAAAAAGCAAACTTCTCTGTAATTACACTTCCCGGTGCTTGGTGGGGCGCTCGGGCCCTGTGACTTCCGAAAGGCAATCTTTGTGTGTGTGCATGTATGTGTAGCGTGAAAAGAGAGGCTCTGCAGTTTCCAGTTTGGGATGCCAGTCCACTAATTGCTCTCCTACACCCTGACAGGTCATTTAGGAAGTATGGTGGGCACACACACTCACATGCACAAACACACGCCCCTTCCCGTGTCACACCTTTGAAAGTAAGATGGGAAACACAACATGGCAAATGTAAGAACAATCTCACATTAACACAGGTGAAACTACTAGTCAGTTAGCAGAAAGTTACAAGTAACAGTTCTTTTTACGAATAATTACTCTATGCATTCGTTTTCTGTATTACTCAGTTCATCTTTTTGACCTGAAAGTGTCTGAAATAGTCAAGATGCCTGTTAGTTCACCATGATTCAAGGTGATGGCAAATGTATGAAAAATCACACATATATTTCTACATATTCCATATTTTCACATTTGAGAAGCTGATAAGACAGCAAGACTGTCATTATGTTCAACTTTTACTGATTCATGGAATATCTAAATCATAGCAATTTTCTTTTCTGTCAAACAACTAATTGATAAATGATCCTAGCTCTGAAAAGCATCACAAAACGATACCCAGCATTACTGCCAACATCAAACACAAAGACAAATCCTGGTAATTCACTCAACACCTCCTTAACGACACACTTAACTTTAATCAGCAAATCCAACACCAGGAAAGGGGTTTTCCTATCTGTTAATGTGAGACAGGTATGGTGTTTGCCTTTTCTGTAGTTTTTATCTGCTATGGCCTGGTTTCAACTCCTGTTCATAGAAGCAGTGGGTTGTGTTCTCACCTGCACGAGCACTGCAGCTATCTGCCATAACAGATACAGAGCCGTGGCCAAACCTGGCCTCCTGGCTAAATGATTACATCTTTAAAGGTTACTGTGGGTTGATTATCTGCATGCTTCAGCAGAGCCCATATTATTACAACACAATGCTACCATTGCTCCTCATGTAAGATTGTAGCTCAGTCTTTGAATCCAGCTGTAAAACCTTAAAAAAAAAAATTAAAGTGCATTCTGTCCAAACAAAGCTGAGATGTTTGGGATTTCCCTGTACTCGCCCCCATATTTTTCCTTCTTAACCTTCTCTTTCAAATCCCTCTTCGACTTTTAATCTCTATCCCCCTCCCGCTCCCCTCCTGTTCCTCCTTCGTTGAGGTAAGAGGCAGGTATAAGCTTGTGCAGGTGAGAACACAACTCATGACTGCCGCGCACGCAGGCCGACAAGCCTGACATCATTACATTCCTCAGACCTTACCTAGAGCCACTGCACAAAGCCCTCAACAACAAGCACACTAAACACAGCTCAACTAACCCATTCCCTTGTGCATTCAGCTGTTATCTAAACAATGCGGGCATGTTATTGGAAGGCTGCTATCCTTTCTTCTGGGATGAGATCAGCACTAAAGACCCACACATTACCCAATTTTCTCAGGGAAAAGATCACAGCTGGATCATCTGGTCTGGTTGCTGCAAGCTATTCTGCACTGTGTCAGAAGAGGAAAGACACATAAGATACATGTTAAGATAATTAAGATGCACATTACAAGCCAGTCAACTTTTCTGGGGGCTAGGCAGCAGATAAGATGGTCCACCAGTAGAGGGCAGCACAGTCTATTGTTTCTAGCCAAAAGCCAACTTTGATTTCTGCATTATTACCTAAGACCTAATGACTCATTTTTACCTGTACTTGTGCATTTTATTGCAAGCCTGTTGACACCTTTAGATTATCTGACTCACGGTTAGTGCCTGCTTTTTCTTAATATGTGTGCACAATGAACAGGACAGTACACAATAAGAACCACCTATTATTTACACATTAAAAATCTTATCTGGAATTCCACAGAAATTAGCTGGGAAGATGAAACACATCTTTACCGCTGCACCACTTTAAAACAAAACCAGGGTCAAAGCTAAATGCAACCACCCCACTTCCTCTCCCACTCTCACCTCCATCTGTCACGCTTGACCCTGTGAAAACGGATCTGCGTGCTGTATTGATTAAACTGTGAATGATCTTGATGCCGCTGATGACCAGGCACGGTTTAAAGTGAGCTAAGGGGGAAACTCATTAATTGATATGACTGGTAAACCGCCATTCTGCACAGCTGATGGTTCGGGGTCAAAGGTCAAGCTACGAGCCAGATGGAGCATATATCATATATGCAGGGCTTGGGTTGCAGGTCTGACAGAACATGAACTCATTAGTTTACTAGTAAATTAGGTGAAGCACTGTGGTCTATGGAGTCACAGATCACATGATAGATAAGTGTGTAAAAATATTAAATGGCCATTCATATTGTTGATTTCCTTCCTCTTTGGTTGAAATGCAGCTGATCCATTAAGCATATGTTGGAATAAAAAGTGGCCCACAACACTGCAACCACACCACACTCTCCTCATCCACATACACTGTCACACAAAACTCAACCCTTCATTAAACATCATGACAGGCCTTGCATCGTGACACACGTCGGGTGTCTGTCTTCACCGCAGCTGGCTGCTCGAGAGCGCTCTTTGTTAGAGAGAAGGCAGGTGTGCAATAACTCCAGCCAATATACTGCCCCTAACCCCGCGAGAGAAAGCCAGTTACCATGGAGACCAGCTCAATGAAGCATCCATTCTACCCTCTCACCCCACCCACCTCACCCTCTTCAAACAGCCTCCTGAGGATGGATGCACACCACAAATAATGATTAGCCCACATCGACTGTGCGACTGATTGTTGAGGGTTTTGGCGAATCACATCTATCTAAATGGTTCTATAGTGTAACATGCTGTGGTGTTTCCAAGGTTGATCTACCAAAGAGGGTGATTTCCTGTTTAAGCAAAAGCCAGAGTTTGATCTGTGCTTCAGAAGTGTTAAATATTTAACTAGTATTTAATTCTAGGGTGCTAATTAAGCTGCATCTGAATGCTCTTGCACTGCAAAACGAAGGCATTACCAAAGGGTTACTCCCTTATTAAAAACTAGGCAATGCTAATGACTTAGTCATAGACACAGTCGCTAATATTTTATTTGCCGAGTCTACATCTAAGAGCCATCTCTAAGGGCTACGAATGTGTATTTAACACTTCATATCTATATTGATTTTTGATGCCAAATTATTGGTCATATTCATTTAAACATAAGTGGACAACAAACCACCAGTCACCTAGCTAATATTCAAACACACAGATCTGTCAGACATTAACATTAATCAACCACTCCTTATTTATTCAATTATTTCTCCTAAGTTAAACAGCTTGTATTCATTTCATTTTATTCCCAGCTACAGTGTGATACTTGTGTCTACTGTTAAATGGTGTCTGAACTGTGAGTCTATACATGGCAGATGAAAATCTAATCAGCAGTGCAACAAGTAGCTTGTGTGGAGGAAAAATCTAATTATGTTACTGCTTTTGCTGCCGCAGCTCGGTTCAATTGATACGTGTCAATGGAAATGAAAGTGACATCAGCTTAATGAGCTGCAAAAGGCCATGTCTTGCTCAAGTGTCAAAAAACTGCAGGCTCAATACACAAGCGGCTGCAGCGCATCAGGCCTGGAGACGTAAACACTCGTTAGCTGTGAAGCGCTGCCTGCTCGGGATGCTAGTTACACCTATGGGACCTGCGCGGCCCTCGCAGGCGAGTTACCGCTGCAAAAGGTGACGCTCACGGTGGAGGTAAAACAAAAGAAGCCGGTCACCGGTTTCGCTGAGAAGCGGTTTTTCCCAAAAGAACCAAAGCCCAGTGTTGCTGACTGAGTCACAGCCCGACGAGACTCGACGCACGGAGAGCAGCAGGAATAGCGGAATGCAAAGCCGAGCCTATCTGCGCTTAGCTAACTAGCTAGGACGCTAATGCCAGCTAGCTGCTTTAGCTCCGTCTGCCCCTGTGCCCCGACTCACCGATGTGATTGTCCTCGATGTGGACGATGAGCTCGGCGAGAGACTCGAACTGGAGACCGCAGCCCCCGAACCTGCAGGAATTAGAGAAGAAAGACGCAGCGGCGATGCCCGTCATGTTGTCGGCGCTGGTGCATTCACTGGGTGGAAGGGGGGTTCAGGAAGCCGGGGTGGTAAACGAGGAGGCAGAGGCTTCGGGTCCGGGGTAGGAGCGGGGCAGAGCGCGGTGCGGCGGAGCAGACACCGGGCGGCCAGACGGGACAGCGGCGGACGCAGCTGGGAGGCAGGCGGGACGGTGGGGGTGGGGACGGAGAAGGAGGGGGGGGGGGGGGGGGGGGACTGGCTGGTGGCGGCTACGTCACGACCTGTCTACCTGTTGGGATCTGGCTGTGATACATCAGTGACTTCAGACATATTAAATAGGTTAGCAAATACATATCAAATGCAACACACGAATTGATCCAAGGGGTCTAAGTCTTTTTCTATTAACTTAATTTGAGTTATCAGCTTTTTCATCTTGTTGTGGTCCAGAGTATTACCTACATCAGGAAATATATCTCACACTGCCCAACATTGAAGGTGAATGTAAAATTGGATGGAAGAGTGAGTCAAATTTATATAGGCCCTAATAATCTTGTTCTGTATATGTTATGATAATCTTTTTTTTGTATACTGTTTTTACACTTGTGGGTTTTTCCCTGGGTGTGAGCTATGTTATGTCAGCTGGGATAATAAAATGAATTCATTTCATATATTCTGTGCCTGGTAAGTTAAATATGTAAGTAAGGAATGAGTATCCAAAAAAATCACAGTGTAATATTTTATTTCACTCAAAGTAATCCCCTGTGGCCAGTACTGTAATATACTGTACATTTGATCTGCAGATGATGCTTAACTTTTCCATCAGCCTGTAATAAAATAGGGCCTAAGAGCTTTCCAATGAATAGGCCGAGTAGGACTTTAGATATTATGTGGATGTAAGACTTGGGCAGAAGCAAGCTCTTGTAACTTACTGAAGTAAAAATATAAATATCATAATGTAATAATATTCTGATACAAGTAAAAGGCTCTTCTTCTTTTCCTTTCGGCTGCTCCCTTCAGGGGTCGCTACAGCGAATAATCTGCCTCCATTTAACCCTATCCTCTGTATCCTCCTCACCCACACCAACTATCCTCATGTCCTCCTTCACTACATCCAAGAACCTCCTCTTTGGTCTTCCTCTAGGCCTCCTTCCTGGCAGCTCTAACCTCAGCATCCTTTTACCAATGTATTCACTGTCCCTCCTCTGAACATGTCCAAACCATCTCAGTCTGGCTTCCCTGGCTTTTTCTCCAAAACATCTAACATGAGCTGTCCCTCTGATGTCCTCATTCCTGATCCTATCCATCCTCGTCACTCCCAGAGTGAACCTCAACATCTTCAGCTCTGCTACCTCCAGCTCTGCCTCCTGTCTTTTTCTCAGTGCCACTGTCTCTAAACCAGACAACACTGCTGGTCTCACCACTGTCTTGTCCACCTTTCCTTTCATTCTTGCTGACACTCTTTTGTCACACATCACACCTGACACTTTCCTCCACCTGTTCCAACCTGCATACAAGTAAAAGGCTGCATTTCAAATTTAACCTAAATATAAAGGTATTAGCAGTCAAATATACTTGAAGTAGCAAAATAAAAGTACTTAATGTGACATCTCACATTAATATTATTGGCTCATATTTACTGATGCATTATTGTTGATGTTAATTTTAACTACATTATAAACAGTACAGTATAATTTGAAATACTTTACATAACACTGGGATGCTTGTGAAGTTTCCACTGGGGATCAATTAAGTTGTATGATTAGATGGTGTTTTGCTTTATATGTTTGATTTAAAAATGTCACTAGTGACTAAAGTTTTAAAATACAAGTAGTGGAATAAAAGTTTAATATTTTCCTCTGAAATGTGAAAAGTTAAAGTATAAAGTAGCAGAAAATGGAAATACTCAAGTAAAGTACAGTTATGTCAAAAATGTACAAGTACAGTACTTGAGTAAACATACTAAGTTACTTTCCAACTTTACCAGTGGCCATGTTTATCTAGGGTCAGGAGTAGAAGCATCACAGTCCCTGCATCTTCACTGGTTGTGAACAGGACAGATGCCTTTCAGATGCCAAATATTAATTATCAGTAATGTGCTTAGCATAAATGTTTTTGTTATATGTAGTCACTTTGAATTGTTTATGAGTATGAAATGTGCTATATAAATACTTTCCTTGCCTTAGCTTTTGGTTGTAATAGAATTGATTCAATTATTTCCATGTAATGGGTGAGAGCTGACATTTTACAACTTTAATGTTTATAAAACCTGCCAGTGCTTTAGCTTGCAACACCTTAAAAACAGACTTTAATGGAATCTCAGAAATATGAAAACCATTCATTGTTTGTATAATTTAAAATTATTGTTGTTTATTTTCCATCACTGGCAAAGTCACCCAGAGTTAGTTTATCCTGATGGTAAAAATGAGGGGGTATTATGACTATCTGTGTCTATCACTATATAACTGACAACACTGACAACATAATCCATTACATCCATAAACTTTTACTGATTAAGATGACCCTCTAATGGCTCATTGGCTAGGCCAGAACTTTGAACATGTATGTGTGTGTGGCTCCCAGAGAGTGGAGAATGTCCTTAAATCACTTAGGTTGGCTAACCAGGGCCGGCTGGCCTGTGTTGGACCTGTTAATCGAGCGTTAAAATGGCCTGTCATAAACCACTGGCCAGTGACTTCAGCAAATAACCTCAAGACCTGGGAGCACACTCACTCTTTTTCTAACTGTCCTCTGTCTACCCAGCCTTATTCAAACACAGCAACATACGCACAAAACATGAAATGTACAACAATTCACTGCTACGACTAATTAGCAAACTATACACACACACACATGACATCACTGGCATCCACACTCTCTCACACATGTACAGTATAAAAATTCAGTGACCACGTCAGCCAAACACAGATGTTCTCTCTTACACACAAGCGTAGACACACACGCAACACAAACCTGTATCAGCACTGCGACTGTGACGCTGTTCCCAACACCATTACGTAAATGAGAAGTGCTAGCATGTGTTGTGAAATGCAAGAGAGAAGGGGGAAGACAGAGAGCATTTACGGTGCATGACATCATCAGATCTGAGGTCTGCGGGTGACGCACAGTGATTTATAGGATCGATTTCAAAGTAGCATGGATTTTCAGATTATCACCTTTTTTGTTGGACAAACAGTCCAACCAATGTGATGACCAACACACAAGTCTAGTTCATATATTTTGTCCCGACAAAATGGTAACAAATATGTTCTCACTCTAGTTGTCTGCTGAGTGGGTCTGCATGTGAGGGCACAGTTGGTTGTAAATTTAACTTCAACCACTGCATTACATAATCAGATGTCTGGTAACTTAAATACCTGGATGCTGGTCAAAGTATCTGTTTTCAGTTATTAAGGTGTAGATTACTCTATAGTTTATCAATAGGGAAACCACCATAAATTAAGTGAAAACAGCTTGGCAGTCAGTTGTGTGATGCAGCTATAGTAAGCATAATGCTATATGTGAATTGAGGTCAGTAAGTTTGTTTGACCTTAGACCTGAAACACCATATTTTTAGAGACAAGATGACATCAGGCCCTGAGCAGGCTGCTCACTAATGCTCCCAGTCTGGCTGTTAAAAGCTAAGCTTAGGTGAAGATGCCAGATGGTAATGGCTGGTACTGCCACTGAGTTATGGAGGTAGTTGTAATCTCTGTGGCATTGTCTGCTCTAGGGCACCAACCAGAGACTTCCTGGCTGCCGTCATATACTTTTTAGTGTGACTGTGCATTCTTCTTAGACACACACACACACGTGCTGTGAAACAAAACCCTTATCACCACTCAAAACAAAACTCAGAGATTCATGTCCACAAGGGGGAAGAGCTCAAAACACAGAGTGACATCATCACAACTTCCTGTTTTTTCTTGTTGCCGCAGCTACCAAAATTTGCATGCTTTAGGCGATTGGTGGACGATGAGTCAGTAGGGTTTGGTCACATTTTGCACTTCAACCACAACAAAATCAAATCCCTCTTTGCAGCTAGAGACCCACTGGAGGACCGGAAAGCCTGACCAAACATGGCAGAGATATTACTCCATGGTTTAACTCAGTGGAAATGTGAATGACCAAAATCCTTCTTGTTGTATTTTGCCCTTTTTAATTTTTTTTTTTTTTTGAAAAATAATTACATTTGGTATATACTAACTTCACTTAAATCCATTTAAAACTATACATAAGAATGAATACCATCCATTTTAGTATAAAAGGTATATTTAATACAAAACGTGATGAATAACAACTTTAGTTTTAAATCTGTTGGGCCCCCTACACTAACTTGTGTCAGGATGCAACTCTTTGCACAGATCCTGACTTATGACATCATATTAAACACACAATGGCCACCAGTGTGCATTGACTGCGTGTGTCATGATGGTAACAACAAACCAGACTATCACAAATGATAAAGAGTGTTGAAATTAATCACTCCTATTTCCCTGCTAAAACTTTGCCTTGTATTTCTTTTCTCTTTTCAGTTTTTCTAACCTGTATAGTATGATCCAATAATATATTGGTCCATATGTCGATATTATTGTTGTATTAACCCAAGCAGAACTACATTCAAGTAGTACCTTAGAAATGGAATGAACTGCAGACAGTCTTTAAGATCCTTTCACTTCAATTATGTTTTATGATTACTGTGTAGAATATGTAGGTCAATTGTTACTTGATTGTTGGTTGTCTGTCTTAAGATACTTCTTGCATGCTGGCTGTGTTATTGATTGACTACTACTACTACTACCACAACTGGTGCTATGTCTACACCAATAACAACAATAGTAATAATATTAACAATGATAATAATAATAATAGCCTCATATTAGAGCTGATATTACTATAATTTACCTGTTCATTAACCAAGGTTCCATTATAATGCCAGTTTCTTTTTTCAAGATAATTTCCGGACATACTACAACCTAATTTGTCATAACCACACTTATATTTATGTTCCATAACAACGATTTTATTTTTAGATAAATATAATTAGGCCTACAGCATTTTGAATCATAAACTCCAGACAGACGCTGCTGTAAAGGTAGACATCATAAATGGGGAGAGGGGAAAAAAACTGGGTGTCTTCCGCCCACTCAATGTGCCCCGTGTCCCGTCACGTTGCTGTTGGTGTGCCTGACTTGGCTCGTCTGTCGGTGCAGGTCCACCACGATGTGCTGCTTTCCTGTCCCGGCCCGGCCCGTCCCCTTACCGGCCGGTGCCGTAGCCCCGCCCCCTCTCTCCGTACGGGACCGCAATGATTTAGAAGTTCAGGAATCCCACGTGACGTCACCGGGAGGGTGATGTAATGCTTCTGTAAATAGATCGTATTGTAATCTCGCCCCAGTCCAACGTGGTTCCTCTAGAGCGCCGCTTGTCCCTCGCTACTTGTAGGTAAGGCTCCGCTATTTACTTTCATTCACCAAATCTTCGGCTCCACAGCCTCCGCTGCCCTGACACCAAACCGTAGCCTGCTGAAGCTGTTTCTGCGGCTGGTATTTGGCTTTTGGACGCTACCAGAAAGTTAGCGGGAGAACTTTGTTGGCTAGCTGTCCCGGTGAAGTCTCATCACCAGGCGGACGCCGGGCTGAGCGCGAGTGTCTATTTGGGGGGTGTGACAGCACTCTCCATACAGCTGTGCCGGGTTGTTTATGAGTTGGAGCAGGTTACTTTACGGAACCATAGAAAAGGAAACACACCGGGTCGTGTTCTTGAGACACACACATGCGATGACCGCCCGCCTGCCGGAGGAGTTGCTGCTCAGAACCGCTGCTTAATTTGAGTTGAATGAACTCCAGACACCGGCGCCCGGTGCGATGTTGTTGACATTCAGCCATCAGTTATGGGAACTTTGAGAAGTAGTAAGTAGCTGAGGTTGGCTCCGTTTTCAACCCGGGTATTACATATGGAGGGATATCAAAAGTAAAGATAGAAGACAGGGCGGGAAACGTTATAATTTAGCTGCTTCAGGTATTATTTTTTTAAACACACGTTAATCCTTCTTGAACTGGCAACATGTTTGTTGTCTGGGTTGTTGTTGGATTTGTGTATTAAGGATGACGTCATTCTGGGTTGATGTAACCACGCTGACAGAAGGTTTTGGTGGAGATATGCTGACTCTGCTCATCTGGTGCTGAGGACAAACCTGTTTAGGAGACTGTTTATTTATGTGTGAATTATCAAATGATGTATAATGATGTATCACCGCAACTGTCATATCCTGTGTATTTTTAACAGGTTTCTGCAGATGTCTTTAGCTGTAGTGTTGTTGATGCTTGCTTATTCTGTTTAGTAACACACAAGCATGCATGCTCACATGCACTCCCTCACCCATGAAGTCACCTCTACTTGCCCAGGGTTGGAAAATGGGGGTTGAGGCAGGTTCAAACCTGTCAGGAGTAGGCCTACAGGGCAGCCCTCCCTCTGCCACCTCCTACTTTCATTCCTTCTGTCTTCCATTCATTGTATCCGCCTCCTTCTCTCTCTTTCTCACTGTCACTTGCCCTTTCCATTTCTCTCCCTCCATCAGCCGAATGTCACCTCCCCACACACACACACACACACACTTTCCATTTCTTATGGAAGCATTTACTTTTGCCCTGTCTGTCCTTCCTCCCTCTCTTTAGCACTCACTCCTTCCCATAACAGCAGGACCCACTGTACTGTTTTCTCAGCTCATGCAAAGAAAAGTTACACAGTGTGTGTGTACCTGTGAACAGGTATCAACACACTTCTCATCGCCCTCATTTCCACCTTCAAAAACTTTCTCGATCACATCTTCCTCCTCACTGCAGTTATCAGAGAACATGTACTGTAGAAAGATGAACAGTCAAGGAACTGTCAACCTTTTGACCTCCTGTGTGAATCTTGCCTGGTGCCATGCAGCTCAGAGGAATGCTTGAGGTTGGGGAGATGAAGGATTCTTCCTTTGCTCTCTGTGGAAAATGAAGGGCCAGCAGCAGCAGCAGCATTTTAGATAAGACATAACTACCACCCGTCACTGGCCTGATATCTCCACAGTAAAGCTGAGGTTAACATGCTGCAAGCATATTTACCATTGTGCTCTATTCTGCGTTTGTGTTGATATTTTTATCCCATGATGACTTGATTTTTATGCAAGGCATGGTGAGTATGCATCCTTTCACCGCTCTTGTATTATTAACCGATGCCCTGATGAAAGCCTAATTGTAGGCTTAAACGATTGCACTACACTTGGCGCTTCGCTGCATAATAACTATGAAGAGTAAAGCTCACAATGCTGTTAGACTTTGATGCCCTTCAGGTGCTGACATGTTATTAGTAATAAATAGTTAGGGGAAAAAAACAAAAAGATTGCATGTTTTGTAGTGCAGGTGCTAATGAAAATAGCTACCTACAGTATGCAGCAATGCTGTCAGACCCCAGGACTGGTGGACTTCCGCTGCCACCAAAGGATTCATCATCCTCAAGATAATGTTGTGTCTCAGAGGGTAACATCCACCATCTGTGGCATCTACCTCATTACACACCTCTTCCAAAACGCTTCTACAGCAAGCCACAATAATATATGAATAACTGTATTGTACAGCGTTATTGTATCTAAGGGCATTGTCCTTCTGGTGAATGAAATCATGATGCAGTAACTGGGAACTGAGAGAGACACTGTAATTCTCCATATACAATATGATGATGATGGTGCAAGTTAATATGTTGCTCTTGGTTGTTCTGTTTTGCAGATTTGTGGATGACATGAATGACAAACAGGACGGGCCCTATGTGTGCGGCGCCCCAGGCTGCTCTCAGGTCAGTTGGCATTATGTGTGATAGACCTGTGCTGAAAAGACTACACACTCTAAAACTATATATGATTATCATTATCAAGCATGATTAAAATATTGTAAGTAAAAGAAAATGCTTTAATGTGGAGATAATATTATCACACACTTAATAATTGTGGAAACTATAACTGAACAGTAGTTATGTTATATCTCTGTATATACTGGGGGAAAAAAACAAAGTGGACACAGTGTGTTTCCAGGCTGATAGTTACAGGATTTTTCAAGATTGTATTTGTCCCATAATCACATAATAGGAGGATTAACTTGTAAGCTGGCATACTATTGAGGCTGTAGTAACAAGACCACTGTGATTAGCACAAGTAACAGAAAAAGAAAATACAAATGATAAAAATTCTCAGAGACTATATTGATGATAAATATGTATGTAGTGATAAATATTTTAAAATACTTAACAGAATAACAAATATTTCTCAGCTAAAAGTTGTCAGCTGATTTAACTGAAAGTCACTTCCCATGTCATGCACTGTAGCTGCACATCCCTTCATAGCTTTCTCACTCTGTTCGTGCGCTGCAGTGCTTCCAGTTGGAGGAGCATCTGATCATCCACAGACACAAGCATGAGATGACCCTCAAGTTCCCCCCTATCAAGACGGACACGGCTTTTACAGGTGAGACTAGCACAGAGCTTTCCTCCCACATCCACTGCTCTTCTTCACCATCAAGCTGGCTTTTAATATTTAGATTACACATGTGTGGTTTGGCTTATTGTCTGGGAAAATGTTACTTCTAATTAGCAGCTTTCACCCTTTCTCTCAATAATCTTTTTTTTTGTCACTACTTAGACATGCTACATGTCACTCAGTTCAGCTGCTGTTTGGCTCCGTGTATGTGGTGACCTTTTTTCAGGATCAGTGCTTGATGAAAAAATGATGACGCTACGTTATACAGTATGAAATCAGATAAGCTTGATACAGGCTTCCTAAGCCTCACATAGTCTGTGCTGTGAAACAGAGCTGCTCATGTTGCAACATGTATAGTATACGCCATCAGATTAGACCAAACATAATGTCACCAATGAAGGCCCACTTTGATTTAGAAAAAACATAGAGAGAACTTAAATAGGGGTCAGCACATTTAAATAAATTGAGTGTGGAGATTTATTTTCATATGACGGCCTAAATGCTGCTTCTATTTGTTATTGCAAAATTAATAATTTGGGAAAATGTCTTTCAGTAGCTGAAAATTCATATTCAAACCCTAGTGTGCACTGCATGTAATAACTTATTAAGGCTGTTCTTCAGTAAGACATTAAATAAAATAGATCTGCAATTATTTAAAGGTAAACCAAAGAATCTTGTAGCCAATTTTTTGAGACATATTTTTGCTTCAATGTATTAAACCAGTTGTATGTCAAATGTTAAGGTTGTGAATGTAAGAGTCCAAAAAATGCAAATAAAAAGTTCAGGATAGGTGCATAACAAGTAGCTCCACCAGCTAAGCATCTCTGCATTCTACCAACATGATCCACACACTACAGAGACTGGTCAAAACACTGTCACCTGAAACTGTCTGTAACCATAGAAACAGCTGCCTGCTAGCAAGTAAACATCATCTTGACATCTAACATCTGCAGACTCTCCCTCTGCACCACTCTCTCTCTCTCTCTCTCTCTCTCTGTGTCTCTGCTCTGGAGCCTGTCACGCCTCCTACAGGAAATCCCATGTCCAAACAAAGAGCGCAGCTGACCTTTAACCCCTGCATGTTTAGACGGCTCACAGAGACAGACTTATGTTATCAGAGACAGAGTGGAGACTTGTTTCTCTTCCTGGGAAAGCAACCTGAACGACAGTTGATTTAGAACGATCAATTATAATACAATACATGATTTTCTGTTCACTCCCTTTTTTTGTGTACATTTGCATGTACTATTTCCAGACCAGACTCCGACACCAACCAGATTTTTGCAGAACTGTGAAGAAGTTGGTCTGTTCAAAGAGATAGAGGAAGAGTTTCTTCAAGCACAAGAAGAGGAGAAAAACAAACAGGTAACACTGTATAGAAAAATACAACCGTACCTTTTGCCTTATTGTTGATGGCTTGTTGGTGTTGGTTTGTGAGGTCTGACAGGTTTGTGTTTTGAGTGATACTTGGAATGTGAGGGAGACCATAGCAGTCAGACCCAACTTTGCGACTGCAGATATCTGACCTGCTGCACAGAAAGACACACCAGGCGATCATGTTCTCCCCTGTAAATTAAACAGACGTCTATCACACAAGCATGTGCAGACACACACACCTGAACATCTGTATGCATGCATTTGGACACACATTAAAATCACATCAGATCACACAACTCATGCTGTGACTGACAGCAGATACTGCCCTACAAGTTGGAAATTGTCCCAGCTGTTTGTCGCTTCCGCTTCTCCCCACAGACGCTTTCCCATAATGGGCCATCCTGTATGAACCAGCATCAGCTAAAACCCCAGCTTCAGCTCCAGCACCCACCCCAGCCTCAGCACCCACATCCCCAACCACCACTGCACCATCCCCATACCCAGCCCCTGCCGCATCCCCAGTCTCACGGCCCCTTGATGGGCCCGAGCTGCAGCCTGGCTGCCCAGCAAGCTCTGTCCTCCTCCCAGTCTGGATCAGTCATCACCCAGGCTTCTTCCACCCTCACACACTCAGGGTGAGTATGGTTATGGCATATACAGCTTAAGTGATTTAAACATGCACATAAATATCTTTTATCTATTCATGCAACAATACATACTCTCTTCGCACACACATATTTCCTTTTAACGCTGTCTTTTCTCACTCTCTTTCCCTCCTTCACCCTGACCCACCCATCCTGTCTTGAATGTACTATAACTTATTCTGTCTGGCACAGACTGGTATTTGTGCCTGCATAATTTATCACTGCTCTAATGAACTAAGAGGAAAAAAAGAGGAAAAAATCAAACATCAATTTACTGGGAGTAAAAGCAAAGAGAACTGCATAAAACCCACTCAAACCCAGTGACACTCCCCACCCTACCACTCGTAGACTGCCTCTGTTATGTCTGTAAAACCTGAGAACCAGACTGAAGTCTCTCAGCCCCTGGGAAACTTCCATGGCTCCCTGGTTATCACCCAGTTCAACAGACAGATTAGAGGAGTTCCTGTCTTTCATCTTACCAGCACCCAGCAGCTGCTTCTAGTCTTCATGACAGTTCAGTTTTGGGGACATCATCACGACATTAGAATACATGGGTTACATTAATCGTGGGTTTTGTGTATATTTTGAACATAGGTGCTGTTTAGTGAGAAAAAGTGTTTGATATTAGCATCACATTTACATTTATTCAGTTATTCACTAGTTTCAATTTTGACTTTATGTAATCAAAATGATAACATTGTAATTAATATGCAAGCAGCTCTGGCGTAAAAATAAACTGATTTACTATAGATTGCATTTGAAACATTTATACATTTTACAATTTAATTTCAAAGTTCAAATTTCATAATTAATTGGCAGTCATTGCATGGCCGCTAATGATTTGTTTTCCAATTCGAAGCATATACAAATTATTTTCATGAGACTTCAATGCAAAAATATATTTTTCTCAAATGATTTTTTTTTTCCAGCAACTTGCACAGACTAACACATCCACTTTATTCAATAGTTGCACTTAAATCACAAGTTCTTTCAGCAAATCGATTTTCACTTCATATTCGGGTTGAACTTGTTGAAGTGTGCTTTTTCATGACGTAGTTCAAATTTAGTTTTCTGCAGTTAGCATTTTGTAATTTTTCCATTGCTGTGTCTGATGTTCATCACTGACACTACCTGTCTTTCTTTTTTTATTCAAATATTGGCCATTTGTTTTTACTGTATTAGATCATTTACAGTAAAGCCAGACAGGATATGACGGGAGAAAGAGATGAGCAGCGACATATAACAAAGGTCCTCTGCCAAACTCAAACATTGTAATTGCATGGTCAACACTTCAAAGCCCTTGGCCGACAGGACGGCTCACATTTATGACAGTGTTTGTAATACGTTAAAGCCTAAGAAGCGATTTTGAACTTGTCTCCTATCCTGAATCACAGTCATATAAAATCCTTATCTCCTATCAACAAACCCAGAGCTCATTTCTATTTGCAACACGTACTGCAGATAAACAAAGCCTCTGTAACATCTCTGCAGTTAATTAGATGAGTCAAAGTAAGTCAGTGACATAGTAAAGTACAAACATCTGTCCAGGTACAGACATGACAGGACAGCAGAGAGAGCTGACAGTCAGTTATAGTACAGTAAACTGGTGTTAGCTCAATCCAGACAGCATGTTAGTCAGTGAAACCACCTTAGTGTTAGTAAAGTCAACCATGAATTGGGTGTCTGACTGTTTCCCCTCATGTTTAACACAGGTTGTCATAGCGACCTGGTCTCTGAGTGTCTGGCTGTTGGCCCGGTAGAACTGTTGTGGTTACGTTAGGAAATGCTGTTTTGGTTTGTCTGTACTTTGGTGTATGTTAAACGGGCCGCATACCCCACATTCAGTGATGACATCATTCCCGATGACCTCAGTGCAGCCACAGAGGCCCACGCAGTCCGATTGGCTGGGGGCCAGTGCAGTTAGGTCAGCACATGGCACCCCGGGTCTCCGCATCCCCCGCTGTGATCCCTGAGCTTCTCTCCTCCCTCTCAAGCGTTGCTTTTTTTCCTGTATTTCTGTTTTCTTTCACTTTTTTCACCTCACCATACTTTCCATTGTCATTGCTTCTCTTCAAACCTGTTTATGTGTTTGTATTCACAAACAATAACATTTAGATTTGTTTTCTCTGTCAGCAGATGCTTTTGTCCAAAAGTGTTGGTTTACCCACATTACAAAACCATTCATTTCCTCAATTAGTGGTTTGTAACTAGGTTGATAGTTTCCGATTGAGACAGTTTCCACCCCTGAGATTTCTTCTTTGATTTGATAGAATACCTCCATAGCTACATAGACTTATATGGTACATGAACCACTGCTGTCTATCACAGTGATACCTCACTATAACCTAGAGCATGTATGTGTATAAAGGCATGTCTGCCCACAGGTAAAATAACCATAATGTGTGATTTTCAAGTAGTTTGGTTTGTTACGAATGTCAAAATTGTATTTGTAGTATAAGATATTTTTTTAAATGAAAAATTAAAGTTTTAATTCCAAATCTCTTCAACTTTGTAAGTTGTAACAAATATTTAAGTTACACTTGGTAATTACTGATAAAGATATCATCTTATTTCACTGAAAAATATCTGGTTAAATTTCATTCACAATTTAGAGACAAGCAATAAATTCAAATGCATAATTATGTCAAATAATATGTAAATGTCTAAAACATTGCTGGCAGGCAATACAATTATTTTTAAATTACATTTAAAAATATTCCTATGAATACTAATTTACATTATATTTCACCTTATTTAGATGCAGTGTTTATATACTGATTACTGAGTGGCCCCAAGAGCATCATCTTGTTCCCACATATTGTTTCATAATTACTGTATTTTTACTCTACATCATACAGCAGGTATACTTACAAGCTACTTTTTAGATACAAAATTGTAATTAAAAACATTTTCTTTTATCAAACACAATGCAATGTTAATCTTGTATCTTTTCACAAGTTTGCTAGCAGTCCCACCAATATGGGATTTCCCCCATAAATGTCACACTTAAAGAACAGTTTTATCACAAAATGATAAAAGATCAAATATTACACAGAAATGCAAAAATTTGAAAAAAGTTATAAAATTAATCTCTGGCTGTGCAACAGGTGTTGTTGCTTATTCTTCTTTCCTCCTATTTTAATCATCTCATGACCTGTTTCGTCTTGTGACACTTTGGTGTGTTTCATTTCCTAATTTGGGAGCCACTTTTTGGTCACATTTGGCCACATTTGGTCTGGCTACAACCTTAATGGAAAAATGCTACTGGTACTTCTGCATTGTTACATTAGCAGTCTAATGATTTAATATGTAATACAATAACACCAATACACATAAGAGATAGCTGAATTTAGGATTTGGGTCATTTTACATAAAAAAAGATGGCTCACATGGGACATTTTTATGCGATTCAGTATTTTTATATTATTGTACTGGTACATTTACTGACTACGATGTAGTTAGTTGACATTTACAGATCAGATCAGTCCAGTTTTAGTAGATTTTAACATAATCTTGTTTGATTTATTCATCCATTCATACATCCTCAGTTCCCAAATGTACTGTTTCTGACCTATGTCCATGTAGCTCAGTCTCAGCTCCATCTGCCATGAGGACCCAGCTATAAATGTTTCAACTTGCACCTCTCTGTGAACCCAGATTAGCAATACTTTAGCTTTGGATTGCTCTGTGGAATGACCTGTCCCCCTCTCTCTCTCTCTCCCTGTGGCTGACCACAGGCCAGTTCCCGGGTCAATGTCCTCCCTCCTCCACATGCGGAACAGACACAGACAACCACTACCAGCCTCCTTACCTGGCACTCTGCCAGACCCCGCCATGCAAGGGGCATCTGCTCAGCACATGTCTGTAAGTATGGGAGACTGGTTACTCACATACGTACAATTCAGACATTGCATGCATTATGAATTACAGATGAAGCTATAGTGGCCAACGTTGTCAAGATCCCAGAGTTAGAAATATTTATGGCTCACAGAAAAAAATCACTTCACTTTTCTAAATGAATTAATCAATAGTGTCAAACTCCAGATGGATGTGACCTTGCGGGGAACTCTTTCTACTTGAGGTTATATATGTGCTGATGCTTTTTCCTGTCATGCTTAAAATGTTATTTTTGCATCAATTTTTTTTCTTCTTCAGATAGAGAAGCAGATGTCTTGTGTAATGGGTGTACCAGGTCCTGTACACAACCCCTCCTGTTCCTCGCCTCAGGTACGACCAGTGCAGATATCGTCTTTCTGTTTCTCTGGATTATTCCTTTCTCCTGCGGTGATAACATTATGCTCTGGCTATTGTGCTCTGTACAAGCATGCTGTATATTTCCATTTATGACAGTACAGAGTGCAGACACACTATCGCCAGTCCACTAGTGGCTGGATTAAAGTTCACAACCATTTGTTGGTTTCGGCATTAAAGGAAGAGTTTATTAAATGCACTTATTTACTTTCTGGTGGAGACAGGGAATAGAAGAGTTATATCACTCTCATGCCAAATAAGCGATGAAGTTACCACCAGCAGCCAGTTACAGTATCTTATCTCACTACAAAGACTGGAGGCAGCTATCCTGACTCTGAACAAGAGTAATAGATCCACCTGCCAGCTCTAAAGCTCTCTAATGTACATGTTGTAGTTTAAGATCTGACACATAACACACTTTGAAATATTGAATTAGGATATTTTTTTTATTAAAGTCTTGTGTGTTACGTTGTGTTTGTTTTCTTTTGGACATAGCTACACTTGCTATTTCTCCCTATATTCAGCGTTTTTATTAAGCTAAGCTAATTAGATGCTGCCTGTATCTTCATATTTAGTGGCCAAACATGTGAATAGTTTGATCATCTAAGCTTATTGTCAGAAAGAAAGCACAGGAGCATTTTTCCTAAAATGTCAAACTTCTAAGCTCTACTTTAAAATGAAACCCATAAATTACTGAACCCCAATATTATATCTGGTGTATAAGCAAAGAGGAAAAAAAAAGCATCAAGAAAAAAGTTACCTGGTCCACTTAACTTTATATAAGTGATTTCAGTTGTTCTCAAAGTTTAATACTCTTTGACATTCTGCCTTTGGCATATTCACAGTCTACGTGCTCTCCCTGAGTTTTTTGGTTGTTGTATTTTCCTTGTGTCTACATGCTGTCAGACTCTTTTATGAATTATACATTCCCTCTTTCTGTGTGCATGTCATATAAATTAACTGTAGGTATGCTATCAAAAGCAACTTCAGAGCAGAAACTGTGAAATCTGTAAGAGGAAACTGAAGTCCACAAGCTGTCTCTGTCACTTGCAGGTTATAACTTCATGAGCAATGTTTGTAGATAGAGCAGCAAATGAAAAGTGGCCACTCAGGTCTCAGGTTTAAATCTGAACCTCTTTAGTCCGTTGTTCTCTCTCTCAGCCACACACACACAGACACACACACTCACACACACACACACACACACACACACACACATGCACTTCTGGAGGCCAATTTTGTTCTGTTCTGTAGAAAATTGTCTCATCAGGTGTTGCGCTTTGCATTCTCAAGGTGTGAAACCCGACTCTGCTTCTGTAAAACCACAAGTAGGTGTATTAACAAGCCTCTACCCTACAGTAACTCCACACTCAACTCAAGTGGAAAAGTAAACGCTTGACAAGTGGATCAGTGTTTCATGTATAGTTTTGTGTCTTCATTCACTGATCCCTCCAGACAGAAATATCAATGTGGTGTGTCATCCAGGCCAAGGCAATCCATGATGTAATCACAGGCCCCAGTGTCAGGGTGTTTCTATGTAGTAAACAGAGCTGAAATACTCATGTCCCGTCCTGTTCCGTGTGTGTGGCTGTGCGTGTGTGTTTGACTGGCAGCCTTGCTGGCTGGTAAAGCTGGCACAGGCAGCTCAGTGACCTCATTCTTGGCAGCTGCTAAATGTGCTCCCTTTTTTGTCGCTGAATGGTTGAGAGAGAGGAAAAACTCAGCGTCTTCGCTTAAAGAAACATTGTGTAACAGGGAGCAGATAGCAATATTGCCATGGAGGGGGGGTGATGTCATGCTCCAAACATGACCTCTCCCTCTCTCCCTCTCCTCTGCTGAGCGTAGGAGAAAGGTGAGATGAGGTTTAATTTAGCTCTTACAGTCTGTTTAGTCAGATGATACGCGGGAATGATAAAGTGTGAAGGTATCAAGCTGCAGACGGCAGCATTTATTGGAACACATTATCCATCTTATCTACAGTTGTCTTCATGGTTGTAGATTATAAGGAGAAGCTGTGACAAAGGATTATGTGGGGGATATTGACAGAACAGTTAGTTAGTGTGTTTACTGGTTTTCCCACACTTTGCTACAGAGAGGTAAGATACCGTGGGGCTCGGTGTCCAGGACCTGGTTACTTGGGCGTGTTTGACCTGAGGTGGCCTGTAGGTTAGGAGCTTATCTGATGTTTCTAATTTAGCTAGTGCTGGACAGGGTCAAATAAACCCCACCCATTATGAGAGAGATGGAAAACGATGTATAATCACAGCCTCTTTACATCTAGGGCTTGTTCTTATATCAAGCCAATTATAGAACCGTGTTTTCATAAAATACCAATGTACTCATAAATTCAATAAGACACCACACAGTACAGGACACAGCATCCACTGGCCAATTTGGGAGTCAATTTGCATGATATTGTATATACCATATATATAGTATAATTTAAGTTCCTTTATGCTTTTCTTATTATTATACAATTAGAGAGCCAAACAAACACTGGTCCATCATTATCACCAGCACCAGCCAGGATTGGTTGCCATCAACAACCCTATTACATCCATGGGTCATATGATGGAGATGATGTCACAGCGTCATCAGGCACCTCCGCTCCAACATCACCACCACCCTCATCATCATAATCCACATCATTCTCAGCTTCCAGCTCCACCCCTCACCTACCAACAGCGATGCCATGCCTCTCCTCCACAGCAACTGGGAAGCTCCCACAGCCACCAGCTTCACCAGTCAGGGAATGTACCGCACGCTCAGGCTCACCAGTCACCTCCTTCACATCTGCACCAGGGCTCACCTCCTGCATCTGCCCTGTCTGTTCCACCGCAGGTACTTTGTTTATACTATACCTAATTTTTCTGCCATCAGGTACAGCAAGGTTGCTTTATTTCATTTTATTTGATTTGATTTTTGCTTGTAGTTATCACCAGTTGCACAGCAGATGCAGCCATCCCAGCCTTCTCATTCCCAGCATGCAGTGCAGGCAGGTGGTAGTTGCAGTGGTAGCGGAGGAGGGGCAGGAGGAGGGGGAGGCAGCAGCCGTCGCAGGAGGACAGCAGAGCAGGACCCTGATGAGCGCAGGCAGAAGTTCCTGGAACGTAACCGGGCTGCAGCCACTCGCTGCCGGCAGAAGAGGAAACTGTGGGTGTCATCGCTGGAGAAGAAAGCTGAAGAGCTGACGCACACAAACCTGCAGCTACAGGTGGGATGCTCAGCATACAACCCGCTCAGCAGATGAGTACACACACATTCAGCACTTCAAGACTGCTTAACATTTCTCTGTGTCTTCCCAGAACGAGGTGACGTCACTGAGGTCAGAGGTGGGTCAACTCAAGCAGATTCTGCTCACCCACAAGGACTGTCCTGTCACCGCCCGGCAGAGAGAGGCACAGGGGTACCCCAGTGAGTAAAACCCCATACCCTGAGCCCCTCGCTAGAAATATCACCAGCTTTTCCTGATGCCTGACACAAATCATCTCCATCCACCACTGAGGGTATAATTCAGATACATACCTTATATGTGCATGTAAGGGAATACCCTATGGTTACATCTTATCTTGTTATGGGAATCAAACCCTTAAGACACACAGGGACCTTTAAATGTATTTTAAAAAGCACAACTAAACAGCACTTAAGAGACAAAACTCTGCTTTTTAACACCACAGTCTCCAAATATTAGGACATGCACTTTTATACCTTTGGAGAGCCAATCAGGGGAAAGCACTGCACTCTTAACTCTCCATTCAAAGAAATCTATTTTTAATTTTCATGCCCCTTTAATGAACAAGACCTTGATGGTATTTGCAATGGTGTGCACTGCTATTCTTGCAGTGGCTGTTCTGCCTTGCATGAAGCTAGCATGGAACAAAATGCAGATCTTGCACTCTGGTCACTGAGGGCAGTTATTGTTGTTCAGCAATAACTGAACATGTAACTGACCTAAAATGAAAAATACTGAACAATCTACTGCACCTTGTGGCTTAGATGGAAAGCAGCCATTACGTTTGTTGTTCTGAGCTTCAGAGAAAAAAGACTGCAATACTGGCATGTGTTATATCCATATATTTCTATTGTTGTGTTTCTACCTGTATGTACAGTATTCATTTGTTAAAATAAAAGAGATATTTTCCTGTAACTGTAATGGACTTTCATTCGTTTGTTGCTCATTTAAAATCAAATGCAAATGCTTAGCAACCCACTCACAGAATGGACAAACCAGGCGGGATCAGTGACTTTGATTGACAGCTGTCTCTGTGTCCAGCTGCAGGGGTGAGTCCAGGAGGAAGTCCTACCCCTGTAGGTCCTGGGTCTCAACTGCAGGCCATCCAACACAACAGCATCTCCACCTCAACAGCTGGAGGTGACACAGGGCACGACCCCCACTCTGGACGCTAGCCCTCACCACATTGAGGAGGGGGTGGGACTGGAAAACTGAATCCTCTCATTGTTACACTTAAATCCCACCAAACTATGGATCCATGTGGCTTTAAAGTGTTGATCAAATACTGAACTGGAAAGGTGAATTCATATATCCATGTGACCAGAGGTATTTTTCCACATTATTACCATCATTACGGTTGGACAAGAGACAAGAACCACATACTGAGAGACTCTCCTAGTTTCATTCTTCATAAACTGTGATGGTTTCATGGCAACTGGATCCTGTGTCTGTTCATAAAATGTTTGTTTCTGTTCAGAGCAATCTGACCATTGCCTGCTGCCCACTGACTGTGCACTCACTCTGCCATAACACATTATTCCAGTCTCTCCTGCTCACGTCTTGCATTAATTTAAATAAACAAAGCCTATATATTAGTTTATATATTTAAATGAGCTGCAGGTAAACACCATATGCCTTCTCAGCTTGTCAAAACTATGTATTTTTATATTAATAATTAACACTAAGACAAAAAAACGTATTTTAAGATTTCAAATCAAACACAAGTCTGTCTTGGGAAACCATTTATCACGTGATTGTACAGTGTTTCATTTCAGGCACTTTTTTAAACACCACTCCCCTATGACACTAAAGGACTTTAAACTTTCTCACACATCCTCCCTGTCAGTTTTATTTAATGTACACTTAAGTTACACTTTTTGTACTGTTAAGATGTTGACAATCGCTCTAATTGTAGCGCTAAAATAAAAAACACTTATTCTGATTTTTTGTTGTAGTGTTTTAATCTATTTTTTTAAAATCTTATATAAAGCAGTTATGTGTAATAAGATTATGGGGATCAGTTTGGTTCTGTAGGCATACATACAGTATGGTCTAGTCTGCCACCTAGTGACTGTTTTGTTTTGGTTTTTTTTTTTACTGATGGTTAGTCACAAAAATATTTGGCCAATACTATACTTTATACTATACTATACTATAATATAATAGTATAAAATACAATACAATACTATAATATAAGAATAATGAGCTAATATAGTCTTTAAAGGTTCTTTTGTGAGTTGAGTCGCTGATAATATGGAAAATACTTTCTTTCATGATGTGAGTATACGTGCATCCTTGTGTGTGCATGAGATCTGGACTAAGTGTGGGAGTCACTCCACCCTGTCCGCTCAAACAAAGGGACTGCTTAACTATTACCAGACCTCCTCTTCACATGCATAAAAAAGCATGGATGCGCATGCACATCCAGTAATCCACTACTGCTGTAATCTTCACTTACTTTATCCAATGTGTGGCAGAGATGGAAAACAATTACTCCCATGTGTTTTAAAATACAAGAATTAAGTTAAAACCAATATCACCAGTGAATAGTAAAAAATGAAGTTTAAAACATGTAGCTGATAACACCATCCAGATGCCAAATGACCAAATAATGGCAGATTTGAGTAGTAGCTTGAGCTGTCTGTCCTGAAAATATAATATTATATATACATATATATATATATTTTTTTTTTGAAAAACAGATGTATTCGAGGTAAATCGTCTACAGTCAAGTCACATTGTTAGGGATTTTACTTCATGTAATGCAAAATGATACAAAGTTCTATATAAAAGCATAAAACATGATAGATATTAAAAAACAAACATTTTCCCTGCCAACCAGCAGCCATCATCACAGACTGTACATTTACAAAACACTAGCACCATAGTTGAAATCAGTGGTCCATCATTCATGCGGACTCGTGCACTCACGTCAAATCATACATTTAAAAACACTTGCAGGTGCGAGGAAGTAAAAGAGGAAACAGGAAGAGGAAGTTCGAGTCACCTGAGCTGTTCTGTTGTCACTTTTTTATTTGTGGTCGAATGAAAAAAACCAAAACACTTGGTTTGGTCACAGCAACAAACACACGGATGTTTTTATTGTGCCGCCGCCGTGTACCAAGACAGATCAGCTGCACCAAAGAGCGCAGCACAAACCCATTCACAACTGATTGTGTTGTGTATTCATTTGTAGAGTTTTTATGGTCCTAGTCTGAGAATCTCTGCATGTCACTGTCTCTGCGAGCGCTGCTGCTGTCTAGAAAGCGGTCACATGGGAACTCGATGAGGTCCCCCTCCTCCAGCGGTGCAAGTCGAGCTGGACGGCTGCTCTGGTAGCTGGCGAAGTCAGCGGACACGGACGCCGTCGCCATCGTGGGGCGAAACGGTCTCCTGGTGGAGTACATGTGGCGGACGTGCACGGCCGACTTCCTCCTCTGCAGCTTCCTCCTCAGTGTCCTCCCCATCCAGACCCCACCGATGACCAGCAGCAGCGCAGCGTTCCCGGCCAGCGTCGCCACGGTCACCAGCTGGAGGTCAGAGGTCAGTGCGCCTCCACGGCTCAAACCCTCGGGGAGAGTGACCAGGCCTGCACAGTGGTCGCGAGGGGCGACTTGACACACGGATCCTCCGACCACTCCTTCCACACAGACCATGTAGGTCACATCCGAGCTGAGTTCCCTCAGGGTCACAGAGCGGGCTGTGCCGCGGGCGTAAACAAAGCGAGGGAAGCGATCTGCGGTTCCAAAGCGGTCAAAGAGTATGCGGTAGTGGACTTCGTCTAGACTCGGCCCAGGTCCTGGTGTGTAGCGATGATGATCCCTTGTGGTCCAGTAGACGGTGACAGTACTGGATGTCACCTGATCCACAGACACATTAGTGATGAAATGGCGATTGAACGCGCAGGGATCCGTGATAACAGGTAGAGTATCCTCCTGGTCCGACCTCAGGAGGTCAAACCTTCCCCCTGACAGCACAGGAGAAGATGTGTCAAGCACGGTGTTTAAACCAGTGAGGTTTCTGAGAGTTGGTGTTGAAACTGCTGGTGGATCAGTGCTGGAAATGACATTTGACCTTCGTCTCCCTTTGGCACGTCTCCCAGCAGCTTCTGCGGCAGGTCGTGACCTCGGGCTGACGGACTTCTTCTTTGGTTTCTTTCTTTCCAGTGACGAAGAGGGTTGTGTCACCTCTAGCGCCCCTTGGTCTCCTTGGATTCCTACGCCTTCCTGCCCCCCTCTTTTGCTTTTTTCACCATCTTTCCTCACTAACATCCCAACTCTGTTTTTCTGGCTTAAAGCTGCGCCTTCTATTTCTTCCACCCGACTTTCTCCCCCTCTCCCCTCCAGTTCTATTGTATCTGATATCTCTTCTCCCTCCACCTTCACCAGTACAACCCCTCCCCGGCTCTCCTCGGGCCCAGCTTGGCTCATGCACAACTGGGTCCAGTTCCCGAGAGGCTGCAGCTGGGAGCTGTTCACATAGTCCAAATACTTCCCCCTCAGGGTCGCTGGGTGATGGCACTGCACGAAAACAGACAATAATTTGCCCTGGGAATGGGCAACACTCATCCATCTCTTCAGCTCCTCCAGGCGACAGTCGCACGTCCAGTTGTTGCCATGGAGATCCAGGTCGTAAAGCACATTGTTGAGGGCAAAAATGTCACCGGATAGACTGGTGAGAAAATTGTTCTTCAGCTTCAGCACCTTAAGGTGTTTAAGTTGAGAAAAAGCCAAAGAGTCCACGTTGGAAATGCGGTTGCTACTGAAGTCGAGCTCCTCGATGCGCTCCAGAGGGTCGAGGAGACCGGCGGGGATTTCCTCCAGTTCGTTGCCGTCAATCAGAAGCTCTCTGAGGCTCGACAACCCCTTCAGAGCGTCGCTGTCCAGACGAGAGATTCTGTTGTTGCTCAGGGACAGTTTGGACAGTTTTTTCAGATTTTGGAAGACATGGTTTCCAATGTATTGGATTTCGTTTTCGGACAGCAGCAAAGTTGTCAAAGCTCTGAGTTGGGAAAAAGTGAGAGCGTTACGCACGGCTGACTGCTTGTTATGAGCCAGGTTTAGGAAGCGTAGGTTGGTGAGTTTGGAGAAAGCGTTTCTGTGAATATGCTGCAGTTTGTTGGATTCCAGGTGGAGATAGTGTAGACTGGTCAGACTTTTAAAAACAGAGTCCTGCAGAACTTCTAGAGAGTTGCCATCCAGGCGCAATTTAACAAGATTATCCAAGTTGGCAAAGAGCTCTGGTGTAATTTTCTTAATGTCATTGTTATTTCCATAGAGTACAGTTAATTTCTTCAGGGGTTGTAAAGTCCCAGCAGGTATATTTGATAAAAGATTGTGTCCCAGATACAGCTCTTCTAGCTTGGAGACTTTCTCAAATGCTTTGGGATGAATCGTTTGAATTTGGTTGTACTGTAAATTTAACCTTACAAGGTCACTGTACCGTGTGAAGTCGAAAGCAGAGATGTTACTGATGAAGTTACCCCCAAGGCTGAAGGTCAGCACCTCCTCGGGCACCCGACCAACGGGTTTGGGCACAGTGCGCAACCCGCGATTAGCGCACATGAGGTGCTGCGGGTGCTGACAGTCACAGCGGTCGGGACAAAAGCTTGACGCCGGTGAGGAAGAGTCGAATCCACTGAGCGACAGGAAGAGAAAGCATATCCCTGCCAGGTAACTGCCCTTATCCATTGCCACAGCGCGGCTGGCTCAGTCAGAGACTGATGCTGCATTCGCTTTGTGTTGTTCAGGTGCAGTCGCCCCTCTCCTCTCTCACGCTGCAGACAGACTCTTCCATAATCCACTTGTTGCTCTGAAAAGCGGAAAGAAAACCGCTGTACGGGTCAAGCACACGGCTCCATCACTGAGCAGCATCATCCAGCGTTTAGAGCAAATTAATTTGTGCCGTGCGCTCTCATGCTGTCTGAGGAAAAACTCACCTCCATCCCCCCAAGTGGTCATCTGCTGCGAATTACAGAGTTTGGAGAAACAACAGAGTTCGGGCGCAGAGCGTGCTCTCTCTCTCTCTCTCTCTCCCTCTCCCTCTCTCTCTCTCTCTCTCTCTCTCTCTCTCTCTCTCTCACACACACACACGCTGAAGTAGTCCCTCCCCCGCAACCCTGGGACTTGGCCAAAACCAGATGTGCACGCGTCCTAACGCACGATAGGCAGCGCTTTTGCGCGTGCACGCAGGTAATCAAACTCAAACACAAACACGAGTCTAACGAGAGAGGGTGGGAGACACATTGAGAAACCCTTTGACCGAGTTTTTTTTTTTTCTTTGCGCGGCCCCGCAGTCACCGGGGGTCTGAGATCTGGATCGGATCCCTGGTATGGACAAAGCAGACAGGAAGATTTCCTTCCCACGGAATCCCTAGAGAACCCCGGAGTCTTGGAATCCAGAGCAAGCTATAGTCACTCATACAAGTTTAAACAAACACACAACAAAATACCGACAATTCAAATCGCCTCTGGTTTACACAAACTGAAAATAATTCATAGAACAGCTGCAATGGACAGCTATTCATTGTGCTATGAAAGTACAGTCAGTCTGCTCAGTGCAGACATTGCATAGCCTTCAATAAGTGATGCAAAGCTCCAATCAACACATCAACAGCCCAGGCTGCATGACTTGTATACAGTAGGAACACCCTCATCATGCAACTCAGCTCTAATTTACCATTCTCTCATTAACACGCCTTGTTTTGCAGGGACCATAAGGAGCACAGATGGTTCACATTTTTCAGATGAGGAATTCGGGTCGTGTGTGTTAAGTGATGAGGAGAGGTGCCAAGTCTGAGTTAAAGATCTCTAACTTAAAAGCGGGGAAATAAACGCAGGGGGAGTGGAGCATGTGAAGATTTTGTGCAGAATTGAGCGGAATGATGAATGATTCTCTGCAGCGTACACGAAGGTTTCTGTTCCAGTCCTGTCTGAAAAGCATGCAGCATTACTGCCAGGACATCTGCACGTTTATGGCACACAAGGTAGAGCTTTTACCCACTGTCATAGCCTACAACACACAGGCAGAATCTATGGATCAGAACCTTTTTCTATCTGAGCCTTCATTGGCACCACCTGTCACATTTCCCAACATTTTTAACCATTGAGGGAGATACTGTTAAAGTTTTTCCATACAATTTTACTATAAAATGTTAATACTTGTGTCAGAAACTGGAAATTTAAATTGTTTATTCACAATTTCACTGAAATACTTTAAGTTTATTAATATTAGATACCGATTTAAACTCTCCATTACGTTTTGCTATCTATATGAACCTCTCTGTTCACTTTCTCACTTCTTTCCAAGTGACATCTCCACCTGGAGATTTGTCAACCAACGGAGGAATATGCATAAGTCACTCAAGCACATAGTCACAAGCACATGCATGAACACACCCTCAGATGCTTTTTCAACTACCCTTGAGATTCGAGTGATGCAATGGTTTCCAGAGCCGAGCTTATGCATGACTGTTTTAGCCCTTTGCACTTTCAGCACTCACCGACTGGTCTCATTCTCATGCATATCTGTTGGTAGACATCATAGTCAAACATTATAGCTCTGAGTGTCTGTGTATAAGAGAGAGACAGAGAGAGAGAAATATAACCCTTGGGGAAACCCCCTCTCTTTCTCTGTGGGAGGTCATTTCCTGTCTGGCTATATCTCTATAGTATTTCTGCATCTCTGCTTCTCCCACCCCCCACCCCCATATGTGTCCCTGTCTTTCTGGTCTCTCTTTCCCTCTTTGTGAGGAACACACACATTGAGACAACACTCAGAGGTCTGGCCTCAGACCGAGTGGGACCAGTCTAGTTATTTTATCACTGTTGCCTGGTCTGTGTCAGAGTTTAAAGGAATACACAAATGATTTCATCAGCTCAAACTGGCTTTAATTGCAGCTTCAGCAATACCTTGAGCTTAAGTTTAATGTATTAGCATTTGGAAGAGGCTGAAGGAGTCAAATGTTTTGTATTAATGAGATGTGCAAATTGGGTGGAAGATGGACATAGAGGTGATTAGATATAGCACAGTATGAGGCATGTGAAAACAGGGGTCAAAAATGTTCTGGAGTTGACCCAGATTCACAAAGACATTGGCAGGACCCCTTACAGTGCTGTCTGCCACCGTGCCTGCACACCAAAAACAGCTCCAGACTGGTGTCACCAGCCTGCTCCCCTCAGTGGCCAATCAACCTGCCATATGACATTTTAGTTTCTCAGCAGAGTGTGTGTGTCTGTGGGAGAGAAAGCTAATTCCATCTGAGTAGGAGAAAGAGAAAAGGGCTTGTGTATCTGCAGTGTGGACTGACAGCTTTTTGTGTATGTGTAAAAGTATGTCTGCCTGAAATAGAAAATATCCAGGTCAGTGCCGGTGAGGTTGTGTGTGCGTGTACATGTAAATAAGCTGAGGCTGCAGCGTATGTAGGTCGTCTTGGAGTGTTACATTCCTCTTCAAATGCTTCGGGTGCTGAAGCTGCTTCTCTGTGAATGAGAGAGAGGGAAAATGTTTATGTGAGAGTAGAGAATCAATTTAAAGATATCTTGTGCATGCTTTAAGATCAACAAGTTGTATGGCGCCCTAACTGAGGTGGAAACTAACTAAATACATTCATTTACAGTACCAAAGAATTACATTTTTGTGACTTTATTTTTTATATTTCATGTGAAAATGATTTTAGTGAAATAGGGATAATTAGTAAACGTTATTTAATTAATAAATAAGTTTCTGTTCTGCTAAGGTCTAGAATGAAAACTGCATTGCAAGGCTTAAACTTTGAATTTAGATAAATATTAACTTACTGTCAGGAGCACTCTAGCCTATAATAAAAATCTGACAAAGGGAAACAGCCAGCCTAGCGCTTTCCAAAGGTACAGAAAAATATCCCATCCAGCACGTCCACACTGTGCTAATTAACACATCACTGTCAACGTTCTAATCTAACTCTTGGCAAGACAGAAAATAGTATAGATATTAACATTTTTACACAACTGATCTTCAGTCAAGTTCAATTTAATCCAAATCTTCAGTGTATTAACTGTTTTTAGACGTACCAGTACTTCAGCAAGGCTAACACTGGAAAAGGAGGTCAAATGCTGCATATTACCACACCGTAACCGATAATGCACACAAGATGGGATTTTGTGCTAACACATACTTCCCCACACACATGCACAGGACTACAAATTCACATGAGCACATATGGTGGATACTCTAGAGATCACAGATTTACAAAAAAAAAAATCAACAATATACACAGTCACAGCAGAGCTCTCAGTGTAGGGACTAATGGGCCTCACATAAAGTCACAAACCTGCAGGAAGTTGGGCTAGTGGAAACATGTGTATCCTATTGTATCTCAGAATGCAGGCATCTTGGCGGCTCACATGTTCCCTCCAGGCCTCTAATGCATCAGCGAGACGAGCTGTATGGGGACGTGTCCTTATAACATTACATGGCATGGAACTATCACATATCCAGGGTTGATCCTCAGTATAAAGTATGAGTTATAATAGAAGGGAAAAGCTACACTGTTCCTCAGGTTTCGCCATCAGACCTCTAACAAAAAGCAAATAGTTCAAACAATTAATAGTTTGTGTAGTAGTGTTGCAAAACTTGTGTTATGTCCATTTGTGGATGTTTACTTTTGCATGTTTATGAACAGTTGTGACAGGACTGTAAATGTTTCTCTCGATATATTTCTTAAGTCATTTAAAGAATCAATATGCATGGACAAAGGTGGGCGAATGAAGCAAAGGGAGGGAAAGAGGGAATGAGGAGGTGGACTTGTGTTTCTTTGTGTGTGAGGAGAGTTTACATGAGCAACAGCTGCTGCGATCATTAAGTGCTTTAGCTAGAGTGGGGAATCATAGATCTAGTCCATGCTTATACGGATTAACGGTGTGTGTGTGTGTGTGAGTGTGCGCGTGTGAGTTTGTATGCTTGTGAGCGGATGGGTGAGTGTGTTTATGCATTTAGAGGGAGATGGTGAAAGAGACTCTTTTCTCTCGGTGCAACATGCGTCTGTAACTGCGCTGACATGCTGCTGTGAGCAGAGCCTGACGACAGTCTGCATTACTGTTTGTTATACAGAAGACTGAGTCACATTTTAGTTGCACATAAATGTATATAAATGAGAGAAAAAGAGTGAAGGGAACATCTGGGCCCCATGCCTGGAACCCTGCACTTTCTCAGTGCTCCCGTGCTCAACTCTTCCAGCTGGTTCCCATCGTAGGAGGGAGAAAAAGAGGGCAAGATAGAAGGGAAAAGTAGAAAAGACAGAGCCTAGTTGCAGCAATTGCAAGGCACTTTTTTTTAAACTAATAAACACTAACAGTAATAATCTCAACAAAATAAGAGCAAAAGAGGATGTCATGAAAAGAGCATGACCAAATGGTTGTTTGCAGCAAGACTAGGCGGTCATGCAATGTGGGAATTGCATTTACACAGCATTCCTTTCTGCTCTGGGAGAGCTGCAGCCTCTCTTGCCTGACCTCCAGGGGTCACGTTTTGTCGATACGTCAAACGAGGTGGTGGAGATGGGGGCAAACAGAGGAGAAGAGAGAGAGTGAGGGAAGGGGGGTTGGCAGAATTTTAGGGGTTTCAGTCGAGCCTGTCAGAGTTGGAAATGGGGGGGGGAATAGAGCAGGGGAAAGAGGAAGGGAGGTACTTGACATCTGGAAAAAATTAGAGAGCATGCTATTGCCCTGCTGAAAGGGTGGGGAGGATGGTGGGGGCGATAGAGGAATAAGGAGGGCAGTGTAAAGGCTAGTGTGTGTGTGTGTGTGTGTGTGTGTGTGTGTGTGTGCGCACGTGTACTGGAAGGGTAACCCTTTGATCTACCAAGTTTGATAGAAACTGTCTGCATGCACATAATCACCTCCATCACATAATGACACTGAAAGAGCATAATGCCTTTAAGATCTTAAGATCAATGAGCTGCACAGAAGATAACACTCATACCCAGGAACTCAGACACCCTGAAAACTGTGATAGGCTGCGGCTATGCGAGCACACACAACAACATGAAAGCAAGCACAAAATTGCACATAAGCACATGAACTCAGGATCACTCAGTCTAACATAATACAAAACAAGTCACAAACAAGAGTTAAAAAGACCTATGCTTTATGAGTCATTAAAGCAAAGCTGTCAGTCAGTAATTTAGAGAGCTGAGACATCTGATCTGCAGCTGTTCACTCCCACACACTGCACTGCTTTCGTGCAGCATCGCCCTCTGCAGACATGGAATATTATGTGAGGCAAATGGCAGCAACAGTACAATAACACTGTAGACGGCTGCTCCTCTGTGAGAATTGTATTTTTGCTTCTCTCTTCCTTTGCAAAAGTTAGAACATGGCTGGACCACCAACTGCACAAAGTGGTCATGTCATGGTCATAACCTGAAAATGGCTATATTGATGGCACCGCCAGTCAGCCAGTCCACCACATTGGTCCAGACTGAAATACCTTAAAAATATGACGTAACGAGTGTTAATGCAAAATTTTAAAATCAGCTCCTGATTTGTAAATGTTTCCTCCTCTGCCTAAAATCTGACTTGTTTGAAACAAGACCAAAACTAAATCAAAATCAGGTGCTATTTTTGCCCCTGATGGTTTAATGTGCTGGAGGGTTGCGGTACAGAACACAGTGTCAGTGTGTTACTCAAGGTCACTTTTTAGACTATGAGGGAGAAGTTCTTTAGCTGAAAGGTGTTGCCCTCTTCATAGCCTCCTCCTTACATTTAACGATAATTTGCAGTGTGTATAGCCAAGCAAATTACAGACCTGCAGTGCAAGACAATATAAACACCCTCCCTGCAATTCATGTTCTTTGCCTCTTTGTTAAACACAAGTTCACGTCATTTGATTGACAACCACCAGCACTCGGTGCAGCAAGGGTCATTTCAGCTTCCAGCAAAAATACAAGCGGCTCACTGTGCAGTGAGCATATCTAACCTATAGATGACACTGTTATACACGATGTGCATGTGTGTGCATCTGGTATCACACACTGTGGGGACTGAAACAGATTTATACACTCACTGGGGACCTGTGGAAGCCAAATTCAAATCACTGAATTTTGGGGTGATGGCTTGGCTTAAATTTATGGTTAGGTTAATGGTAGGGTTAGGCAAGTAGTGATTGTGGTAAGTCTCCTAGAAATGAATGTTAGTCTAAGGGAGTTTTTCCTCTCCACACTAAGCTCTTGCTCATAAGGGATTTGTTGGGTGTGTGTTATATGAATAGCTGTTTCTCTTAATTGTGACTTATTTATGAACACCATCTTTTCTTCATTAATCCATTTTCAAAATAACATTCAAACTGTGCTATGTCTGAAAGTTGACAACAGTGTATGTTTATTGTATTTTCAGGCTTGCTACCATGCTATGTTTGTATGTACATAGACAGGTGTGGTTCACAGTGTGTGTGTCTGTTGTCAGGTATGTGAGGGTGTGTCCCCTTGTGGCTACAGTTGTGCACCACTTAGGCAGACGAAGGGAATTCACCTGGTTCTGACAACGAATGATCTGTGATACAGCCACTGGTAACAAGCTGTTCTTCCTGTGTGTTCCCCAACACCACACCACTACGTGGCAACTTCAGTTTCTCTTAATCTGTCAGTGGCACTACACACACACACACACACACACACACACACACGCACACACACATTCCTCCAAACACAGCCATATTTCTGAACACACCCAGCTCTGACTCTCCCTTTCAAAGATGCCCCCCTCCCCCCTCGCACCGTTTTGATATGGTTTTCCTTCCTTCTGTTGCCATAGAAATAATCCCAGACAGGAAGTGACAACCTCATGCCCATGCAAAAGAGGAAATTTGTTTTGTTGGGTAAACAAAGCCAATGCATAAAGGTGGTACAGAGCGCAGCAAGGACAGTAGAGGAGGGCTGATTGAGCAGCTCTTTCTCTGAAGACTGAGCAAAATTTAACAGACAATGAAAGACAGACACTGAGTAGAAATGCACATGCTCATACTTCCATCAGTCTTTTTTTCCATCTGGGTGCAGTCACACTACTTACTCATCTCTTCAGAAAAGAGTCAGCACTCGTGGTACAGCCATCTTTTTCAAGCAGAATGTCTGAGGGAAAGCACCA
The DNA here is from genome assembly GCF_900324485.2 of Mastacembelus armatus. Lineage (NCBI taxonomy): Eukaryota > Metazoa > Chordata > Actinopteri > Synbranchiformes > Mastacembelidae > Mastacembelus > Mastacembelus armatus. The sequence continues at coordinate 9,052,976 of NC_046643.1, read as the reverse complement.
AACAATCTGTCACTGGACTATGCACTGTGTTATGAAGCAGTGAGACTAGATTATTAAGACATTTATATATAAACAAACTGGCTCCTACATTCTGCAACAGGCGATATTATTAAACAATTCGTTGCATAACTGAGTGAATTAATCTCTGAATCACCTGACAAAACAATAGTTGACAATTCTTTTGATAATGAATCAGTCATTAAAATTGTACTAATTTCATCTGTAATGTTTTTTTTTTTACAGTAAAATTAATGTTCTTATTCAGCTGGAGAGCTGTTCATTACTTGGCCTTTTTATGAAAAGTAAAGGACACTTGGTTTTTGACAAATCTATAAATGGTGTGTCTCAATAATGAAAGTAAAAGAAGAGGCATCCCTAATATGTTGTAGGCCTAGTTTCTGGAGCTGAATGCTACATGATTGGGTATCAGACCATTGAATTTGCTTTATTTACACTTTAAAAGTTAGAATGGTTCCCAGTACATTTAATGTTGCAAGTTAGAAAGGAGTGCCTTTGAAAATAATTGGACACCGCGTAGGTGGTTGGGGCTGCAGAGGTATTTACAGGACCTTACGTCGCTTTACGTCACTGGAAGTCACCTGAGGCTCCATTGTGTAACAACAACCTCTGGTCTTTTTTTATTACCTGAATGTATTTGACATTTTTGCCTACGTCCGATCAACACGTGTCCACCCAAACCTCGGTCCCCGCCCTATTCGTTCATCCTCAACTGTGATTGGCTAATACGAACGTCACTCACACCGGCCTCTCGCGCAAAGCCACTCCCTGTCCACGAAGCTCGGGCACCGAGGCGAGGAGCAGGTACGGTGAGTCTCTACTACCGGGACGGGATGCTGTAGCACTGTAAGCATGTCTTTACTTTAATATTCCTGTCAAATTCTGTCTGTTTTTGCTGGTGTCGTCGAGGTTTCGTCTAAATGAAGCGGCAGAGTCCCGCCGTGCCTGGAACTGTGCGTGTAGGAGTGAAATATCGCTTTCGACAGAATTATTAATGGACTTCCTCTTGTGTTGAGCACTGGATTAGTGTGCGAGGGTCTCCTCGTACTGGTTTGAATGTGATGTCTGATCGTTTATGGAGGCTGTGTATGTGTCGAGTTTCAGACCACTTGGGTTATTTTGGACGTTGTGAGTTTGAGGTCCTGTGCTGCCTGGTGGCGGCTGAGCAGGAACTGAGCAGGGCTGTGAATTTAAACGGGACACCTGTGGAGTTTGTCCCCTGTAATAACTCATTAACTAATTAACCAATTAACACCGGCTGCCGTGCTGACATCACATCCAGCGTACGCAAATTATTATTCTTATATTGATAAATTGTGTTCAAACTACATCTTGACACCATTGTGAGGTGTTTACTTGTGTTTTACATGTGGGCCTACAGTACAGGGGACAGTATGTTTTCCAAGAGGCTACTAACAATTATGATCATCAGCTCATTGTCATTTATTAAGCAACAAATAAGAAATGCTTCTCAAATGTGAATCATTTTCTTCAGCTTCTATGACTGTGGTTGATTGATTGAACAAAACGATTTGTTCTATCGATCATTAATCATCATTAATTCATGAAGTGGTCACCATCATTGTTCAGTGCTTTCTTTGATTTCAGGCTTCTGTGGTGCTTAAGTTATTTTTTTTTTCTGTATCGTAAATGAGTCGATCAACCTCTTAGCCCAGTCAGCATCATTGTATGCACAATAGGTGATAACAATGCTATCACTGTGCCATTCACTGACGGCCTGTGAGCACACACTGCCAGGCCAGTCCTCAAACTAGTGCAAACAGTACTGTAGCCTTGCAGCCCTAGGTTTTTGTTAACATATTTACACTGCAGGTGAGGCTGGTTCATAAAGCTGGAGTGAATTTAGAGAATATGTGTAGAGTAATGTATTAATGGAAATAATAGAGGACAATATCTGGTTCAGTCACCCAAACCTTTTTATGGTCAACTGAAAAGCTTTTATTTTGATAGTTGATTACTGAGAGAAACTCAAACTGCACCTGCACCTTGATATGCAGAACAAATACTTGTTGAAGTAAGTGTCAGAAAGTTTGACCTTTGGTCAGGCAAGGTTAGAATTTTTAACATGTTGCCTCAAGCTCAAGGAATTTGGACATTTCTGACATTTTGTAGCCCAAATGGTTGATCAAAAATTTAGCTAGCAGATTTATCAGCAATGAAAGCAAAACTGAGCAGCAGAGTGGTAGTAAGACGAGACACCTCGCTGCCCTGTTTACGTGCCCTTGAGCAAGACATTGAGACTGGGTTTCTTCTACTTCTAGGGGGCTCTGTTCAAGCCGGCACTTTTGTAATCCAGAGCCAACACAGGTATCAGTCTTATCAAGTTTCTTAATCAGCTAATTACTTCACAGCAAAATATTTTTTTCCCTGCTATAGCATTTCTGGGCGTAAACATTCATTGTGGCTGGTGTGATTTACTGAGTTATCTCGATGTCACCTTATCCTTTACACAACACCCACTTAAAAGCTGGTAAATACTGAGCACTCCTGCCTCGACTAACACAGCAAGTGGCCACTCTGAGAATAGCCCGGCTGTGATGGCTCTTGTGGTTTCTAAGGTTATACGACGATGTGTCCTACTTGCAGCCCAGCCGGCTGGTTGGAATTAAGTCTGTTTCTGCTGGTAACAGCATGGGGTCTATAAATAGTCCCGTCTTTAGTGTCTTCAGATTTTCCATAAAAATTCAACAAAATTCTTGCCTTTGGTTTTTTGTATCCATAGCAACCAATGATTGAGCAGAAACACAAAATGTCACTTGTCTCTGCAAAAAGACATCTTCTATGATGCAGCTTTTAAAGAATTTGTTGGTCAAGAATACATGGGCATACTGGTGCTCAAACCTCTCCTCTTTTATTAGAGGGCATATGAAAATAACAGTTACATGACATATTGGGGCTGCTGTCTACCTTTTTGATCACCTGCTGCCCTGCCTGCAGACAGATAACACAGACACTGTATTACTTACAGATGAAAAATGTTGTTAAAAATATCTTCAAACAAACCAGTGCTATCAGCCGGTTGTGAGGCCTGTCAGAGATTATGGCAGCAGTCAGATAAGCTAAGTTCTATGGCCAGTGACAAATGCAAGGCTGCCAAGCATCCATTACACTATTTTGTTATATAATGCAGGTGTTTATGTATGAAGTAGCCAGATAGTATTGCCTGATGTGTGTCTGTCTAAAGCACATTATAGTGGCTCTTAGTCTGATAAACTGGAAAAGACTTGCACTTTATTTGAGGTTGCATCACAGATGAACCATAACCTGTAACTATGTGGATAGTCTGGTTGATGGCAGTCCTGCTGCTGCAGGAATGTGTATAGGCAGGGACTGGCTGTTGTGTTTGTAATGCCAGGACGGGAAACTCCAGTCTGATGATTTCTCAGGCTTTAGCCTTGTTGGGTTGATATACTATGATGATAATTGGGGAACAGAAAATGCTTTGCTTAATGAAAGCCACAGGGCTCTGTGTGAATAAGAACATTGTTCTCAAAAAGGATGTAATGGTGGATGTAATTACCTTTAATAATGTTTAGGTTGTAGTTCAAATATCTTTAAAAGCAGCATTCCTGAATACTTCAGCGACAATATGTCTGTACTATACTAAAAAGTAGTTAGTAGTAGTTAGTTCTCAGTTTTGTTCGCCTTTGTCTTCTGACACAGTGCAAACTGTGTGTGCTAACCCCACAAATACGAAATACATTTTTGGAGAGATCTCTGTTCTCATTGTAAGGGACTTGTAGGTACTTTTTATTCTGTGTGCTGACAATATGCTACACTGTAATTGGAAAACAAGAAGAGCATGTCCAAATTAATGTATTATACAGTAAGCATAGGTTGGGTGTTAAACCACTTTAGTTATGCAAAATGTTACACTGCGGTCTCACATGTAAGACCCACTGTCGTCACACTATCATACATCCAGACAAAACCAATTCCTTTCCCATTTACATCCCTTGTCCTTACCATCCAATGATCTAATGAATAATAATATCATCATCTTTATACATTTATACCCTAAATACGACTTTGTGACTCTGCAGCATCTGCCTTTGCTACGAGAATGATCCCTTTGCATTTTAACAGATCATTTGCAAAGTGTAGTGCCATTAATGATTGACTCAAATTATGCAAGACTGGAGGCAAAACCCCAGTACTTCTAGTCTTACACTGCAGGAGGCTCAGTGGTGTACAATAATACAGTATCAGTCAGTGGAGGTAAGGAGGGCACTCAGTGGGATGTTGTGGGACTTATCTCTCCCAGTTTCATTTACGGATTTTACAGTGGCGCTTTATGTTATACTCTAGATTACACATAGTTTTTACTCAAGCTTTTAAGCTAGTGAATTAAAGAACTGTCGGGCAGGTAGTAACACTTGAAACAAAATCTATGCACATATCATTTTTGAGGTTCTGCTAAGAGGAAGTGCGTTGTTGCAGACTGCAGCTGAATTGTATGAAAGGGAAAAGGGCTGAGGAAAGGAGGGCGGGACTGAGTGTGTTATGTAAAGTGCTGCTTGACACTGCTGCCCTTACGCACCACATTGTGTTGTATATAATGATGACGGTGTGCTGTAAACACACTTTGTTGGAGCTGGAAATGTAACATTCTGGTCCTAATCTCCTATAATACATGCCTGCATGGACTTTTTCCTGCTTTCAGTGCAGACCACATACAGATGTGAAGGCAGATGTGAATATGCAGAGGGTATGTGTAGTACATTTTTGACTGGATTTGTATTTGTAAAGCTTCAGATACAGCTGAAGACCCCAGGAATACCACAGCCTGAAAAATTGTGAACACGACAGTTGATGAAGCCTACGCAAATGTGTTGTGTGTCCTTTTAGCCTGCTCCAGAGCTGTGAAGTAAGTGGGCCGTCCATGTGTTTCGGTCTGCTTTTAGATGAGTGTTGACTGTTGCTAGCTGCGTGTTATGGTTTGTCGGGGTATCGAAGTGCGGAGCACATTCTTTCCTGTTGATGACTCATGTCCTGGGCTTGGTACTGGCTGTAAGTGAGGCCTTGGGGAACTACAGAATACCCACACACACACAAATACTCACTAAAACACAGGATGTAATTGGTGGCATAAAATCCAGAAGTTTAAACACATTTGCATTCATCAGAGCACACACAAATACCACAAGCATTTCCTCACTGTGTTAGTTTAGCAGACATTCACACAAACATACCTGAGTTTGTTCTTAGACTATCAATACACACACTCTAAGACGCTATAAGACGCTACTAGTGTTATAACACCCATGCATGCATATAGCCAGGTTGAAGCTTGTCATTTCTGGCAAAGAGAGGAATGAAAGTTGCATGACAGTGAGATTATAGTGTTCTCTGCTCACCCCATACAATCATAAACACGTGCAGTACATGTGCAGTTCTTAGCTTTTATTAGCAGTTTTTGCAGATGTTATGAATATGCGCCATGCTGAGTTTGGAATATGTACCATTCAATCAACACACAAAAGAAACATTCAAAATTCATCTTCAAATCTGCAGGTGGAGAAAAACATCAATTTGCTGAAGGCAGCCAGTTATTTAGGTTGGTAAAGAATCCAGTCCTCAGTTTTGTAGTATGCAGATGAGTGAGTTCTATACATGGGCTGCTTAGGGTTTAAATAGGAAATGAACATGTGATTGGAAATTTCAAGGAACATGCAGCTATAAAAGACCTGGAACTCCATTGATCACTGAAAGGCTCCATTGATCACTTAACTATACCCTTTTTTAATGGAAGATATAAAATTTTCACTAGAAGATGTGGTAGTTGCATCTGGCACATGGAAATGGGAATAGCCACTGGAGTCATACTACATTTTCATTTTTTAGTGATAGTCTTGTTTGTATGATGTTCATATTCTAATGGGAATTTTTTCTGTGTTCTCAGTGCTAATGTGCACATTTATAAGTAGGCCTTTGATCATGAGGTATGATATAGCACAGCCATGGTCATGAATAGTGACTGAACATTTATTTGAGCTTGACCTTGAACAGTCTGAACACAAGAGCACATGATATAAAGACTGTTAGCCAATTTGTGTCTAGCTTCCTTAGAACTCACGGGTTAGTTAGTCAGACACAGTGAGTAAGTGATTCCTCTCTGTTTTTGCCTGTCTTGTCCTGTGTGCTGCTGTTTTTAAACTGAGCATAACCAGTGTCTGCTGCTCTCACACCCATTTGTGTTAACCTTTCTCTGCAGTGCTGACTGTTGCAGCGTGGCCTTCAAAGGTCAGAGTGATGCTCCGGGCAGCCCTGCTGTGATTACTGTTGCTGCAGTTTCCACAGAAACAAGACAACGCTGGGCAGGAACTAGTCAAGTCGCAACAAGATGACGTCACCTTCACCCACTCACAGTGACAGCAGTGGCTCCTCTAAACATGACAGCAACCAGGTATGTCTGTCGGTTTATGTTTGTCAGTATATCTGTATGTGTGTGTGTGTGTTCTCTGTTAGTGAAAAGTGCTTGCAGCTACTGTTAGCATTTGACCATTTGTTTTTCTTTTCAGTGAATATCAGCTGCCCTCAGATTTGCCAATTTTAATGCACCATGTAAGATGGTATGCTGAGGGCTATGAAGCATGTCAAATATTGTGAACTTTACGCACACACAACCAAGTGTACTTTAAGCTAAATAACAGTTTGTTTGTTTGTTCTTTCAGAAACTGACACTGTACTTACAACAGTACTGTACATGCTGCCCTCTCCCTGTTTGATAATAATATGTGTGTGTAACAGGTTGGGATTGTGTTACACCACTGTTATATCTTGCAAAAAAAGTTGTCACCTGTGTAACTCAGTCAGCAGTACTCCTGTGTCTCCATACAGGATGGCTGGGAGATTGTGGAGGGGCTCAGGGGCGTTCCTGCCACCATGCAAGAGCCTGACAGACAGGAGGGCGTTCTTCTCAAGAGGAGAAAGTGGCCAATGAAGGGATGGCATAAGGTAAGCACTTTGGCTGCCCTCTTAAATTCCTAGACAGCAACAGCAGTGAGACACTAATTGTTTTTACAAAACACTGCTGCTATGCGGCCATCTCTGCATCCCTTCTTTCCATTCTCTTTTGTTGATCCCCAAACCTGCTTTCTGTCTGAATCTAATTGCTGTTCCAATGGTTGGTGACAGATTGTGTTTATGGATTATGTTTTAAAAAGCTTTATCCTACTTTGTAAAGAAATAATGCTTTGAACGAAATAATGCCAAGATAGATAGAAATATGAACATGGGTTTGAGATGTGTTGTCTGTTCTGTTGACATCAAGATTGAACAAGTAATACTTCTGGTGCTTCCTTAAATGTCTACGTGGAGTTCGGACCAGCTGTTGTTTAACAACTTAGGATTTGTTTTACAAATTTCTTCCTGTTTACAATTATAGTCATCTCTCTTTCCTTCTTTCCATTCTTTTTATTGCCAGCTGATAAAACTGTAACTGTGACTCATCTTTCCTCCCCCTCTTCTCTCTGAGTGTGCTCATGCATACCTGGAAACTTCTGCCTTGCAACATGATAGATTTGGTACTTTTATAAACAAAATGCTTTCTGGGTTTGTTCTTATTATTGTAAAACCAAAGTGAGCCAGGTGTGTTTGTACACCAAAACAATGTCAAGACATGCTCGTTTCTCTGTACTGCTGATCATCTATATCACTGTTGCTGCTGTGAAAGTTGAAGAAAAAGTGGAGGTATTGGTAGTGGTACTACACAATGTCTGCATACCTTTATTTTTATGTAGAATGTCATAAACCTATGATTCAAGGATGACAAGAAGTGAAAAAGAAGGTGAAAAAATAAAAATAAATATTATGTTTGATTTCTTCCCACATAGAGATACTTTCTGTTGGAGAGAGGCATCTTGAAGTATGCAAAGCGTGAAACTGATGTAGGTATCAACTCAAGAGCACCATCTGCATGTCAATTTTGCAAAAACCGTGTGCTGAAAAGTGTTTTTCCACAGCTGAAGAAGGGAAAGCTTCATGGCTGTATAGATGTTGGCCTTTCTGTCATGTCAATAAAGAAGAAAACCATGTGTATTGACCTGGACACAGAGGATAACATCTATCACCTGAAGGTAATTTCACATATGAGACAGGCTTAGTTGAATTCAGGGTCATCTGTCATACATACAAAGATATTCACAGCATCTTTCTCCAAATCGACTTTATGGCACCCAGGTGAAATCATCTGAGTTGTTTGAGGAGTGGGTGTCAAAGCTGCGTCATCACCGCGTATTTCGACAAAACGAAATTGCCATGTATCCCCATGAGAGACACCTCTTCCACCCTCATGCCTCACCCTCCCCATCTCTTAACGAGTCCCTGAGAAAAGTATGTTTTTATTTTTTTGTCAGTGTTCATTTGATAGGGATGTTGTTATGAGATTTTTTTTTGCATCCCCGTTTCTCATCTATCTTTAACTCTTAAACAGAGGGCTACTCTCACCAAGCAGGCATCAATTCATCAGGCTAAGGTCAGTTCTTGGCTCCACTCCTCAGAAGACATGGACAAGTGCTGCAAAGGTCTGTCACTGGTTGTTTGTCACTGCTCACTTGCTTTTTTAATTGTCTGATGGTTTGCCTTTAGCCTTATTTTTTTCACAGTCTGTCTCACTGCAGTGAATGTTCTTTGTACATCACCGTGCCTGATTCATTTTTCACTCAGAATTGGATGAATGTGGATCGTATCTTCTTGAACTCAACCAGCTGCTGAAGAACATGGAGGTCCTCCACCGCACATACTCTGCTCCAGCCATCACTGCACTACAAGTAATGAAAGGCACACAGATGAAATTGGCCACACTCATGGAATGTTGGACATGTTGTGCTTAGGTCAATATTCAAAGTTATTTTGTTTGCTGCCATCTAATATCTGTTCGTTGTGGCACCACAGGCATCTACTTATGACATTCCCAAAAAGGAGAAGAGGACAAGGAGGTGGCGATCCAAAAACAATGGCAAAGAAGCCAAAGCCACATTACAGGTACAGGGGCAGCATCATGATTATTGAATACTAGTTCACAAGCATTTAAAAGTGGGAATTAAGGGAAAATAATGGGATACATTTCTTCACCTTTGTCTGTGCTTGTCCATAAGGTTCCAAGCTGTATATCTTCCCAGTCGCCTCGTCTCCATGCCTCCAACCCAAACCTTTCCACCACTGAGCCCAACACTCAGGAAGTCTGTGTTGAGTCTCCAGACTCACCTACAGATGTGTCCCGTCTGCAAGAGGACTTCTGCAGACTAGCCAGTAATAGTGAGTCTGTGATTAAGTCTGCACAGTTGTGCTCAGGGGATGCATTTACTGTAGATAGAACAATATTCTTATTGTGTGTTCTTCTATATGGGAAAATAGTTTCCATGACAACTCTGTATCGGTTGTCTCCCTTTTTTCTGTCTGTGGTATTTGTCTCTCTGCAGTTCATGTTACACTGAAATCAGCCTTTAGTTCTCTGGTAGCAGAACGAGACAGACTGAGGCACACCATCGATATGCAGGCCCCTCAGCCAGTGCAGGTCATGGGCTTAAAGACCAGCTATGCCTCAGTGAGTGACTGTGATTCAGAACTTCAGTTTTTCTGTCATTATGTCACGGTTATCAGGTGCAATTTTCTCAACTGATTTCTAAACAGGATTGTCCAGACGGCTCCCACTCCTTGGTTCACCAGGTGTCCAGTGAGAGCAAAGCATCTATCCCAGAGTCATTGTCGGAGTTTTTTGATGCTAAGGAGTACCTCCTCTCTTCTTCATCCTCTGAGAATGAGGTATCTATATACCACTATCTACTTCCTCATCATCTTTCTATCCCTAATGTTTAAAGGTAAATACGGATGTTTTTAATTAGACAGATGACGACTGTGTCTATAACATGTGAGATATGCCTTCAGATATCACCTAGTTGTGCAGAAGTACAAAAATATTTATTAGTTTTAAGAAAACTAATAACAACCAGCACTGTCAGTGTGCTCGGACGTAAATATATATGCTGTTTATACTCGTATACCTGTTTTTCTCTGATGACTAGATGTATTGGTTTGTGTGTTTTTGTCCTTTTATTCTATGTTCTGTTTTCTCACTGACCTTTCGCCATTGATTTTGTGTCTCCAGGTGTCTGACGATGACTCGTACATCAGTGATGTCAGTGACAGCATCTCCGTGGATACCTGCAGCAATGAAGGTGGCAGTGAGAGACACAACTCTGGTACATGATAAAATAAGTTTTGTGTCTGTATTTGTGTGAAATAAAGTGAAAAGAGAGCTTATTTTTTCATAGAGGCAGGCCTTGTCCATCACTGCGCTCTTAAGCGTGTCTGTGATTAGGGTTATGCGTGTGCTTTTGTGTATTTTATAGAACGTTTCAGCATCCAGTAAATTATGAATGCACAGAATCAGAGAAATGACTCACTTGCTCACAGGATGTTTTGAACATAACCAGCATCCAACGTTGAGACACATTTCCAAAATCAGTGTGAAATTTGATCATACAGTAGTATGCAACAAAGCATCTGTGAACAGGCATTATTGACTCACTGCTGCAGATGGTGTTTATTTTATATTTTCAGTCCATAAACCTGCACCCAGGTCAACAAAACAGAATAATTGGGATTAAGTGAAATTCCAAAATTACCTGTTTTATCTGGAATTGTACAGTTTAGATAGTTTAATAAAGGCTTTTGCTGATAAAGTTTAAAGAATATTTATTTAACCTTTATTTAACCTTCTGAACTCTATATTGAAAGGGGTTTTCTCTTATGTCAGTATAATTTCACTTTTTACTTATTGGTTATTATTGTAGTGAAGCTGAAAAAAGACAACATTGTGTATTTTTAAATTTTCACCAAAATGCTCCACTGAAACAAGTCTGCTACATCCTGTTCACATTGAGTGAATTAAGTTTCAAGTTCCTTCTGTACATTTCTTTGCTCCAGTCAGCAGCGTGTTGACCCTGACTAGTCGGCGTTCCATGCTGCCCTCTCCCAGTCCCACCAGCAGCGTTAGCCTGTGGAACATCCTGAGGAACAACATCGGAAAGGATCTGTCCAAGGTGGCCATGCCAGTACAGCTCAATGAGCCACTCAACACTCTGCAGAGGCTGTGTGAGGAGCTAGAGTACAGCGAGCTGCTGGACACTGCCAATGACTGCCAGGACCCTTACCAACGCATGGTGAGAGGAAAGAACACGCATGATAATACTAATACTGTATAAACCTGGACAAGCAAGATAAAGCCTTGTAAACATGTCCTAATAACTACCTGAACACTTGAAGCGTGATGTACACATGGGCATCGTATCAAGCACTCATGAACATTGGCACATGCACTTTCTAAATAACAAGAAACTACTTGCTTATAGAACATTTTATTGTTAAGTAAATAAAAAGACAATCATCAAAGTAGCTGTGTTATTCTATATTGATGTTCATCTTTTGCTCTCTATGTGCAAGTCTTTGATAAATATTTAGTTTGTCAATAGCAAGAAGCTTTTATTTATTTTTTATCACTTTAATATTCAAGTAGACACACAGTATGGCCATACACATATGTTTTACCCCTCTAATGTAGAATATACTATACACAGTACAGAGAGGTATGCATGTTTGCATTAACAATATAATAACACTAATGCAAATACACACAAAGATGCATAAACACATTTACGTGCAATTGTTGACCTGCCTTCTCTGATTTCTACACAGGTGTATGTTGCAACATTTGCAATATCTGCATATACATCGACTTACCATCGAGCAGGAAGCAAACCCTTTAACCCTGTCCTGGGAGAGACGTATGAGTGTGACAGACCTGATAAAGGCTTCAGGTTCATAGCTGAACAGGTAGAGGGCACACAAGTTATAGCACACATATGATATTTAGTAGCAAAAAATGTAAAACACTGTGCTGATCTTGTTTGTTTACACCAATTATCGTAATCTCTTAAAACAAATGTAGCAATGGTCTAAAGCTACAAAAAAGCCATACCTGTCACCTGTCTGGCATGTCGTTTTGACTGATTGATGAATGCATGTTTATGAGCTACAATAGCTATTAAGCTGTTCCAATAAAGTACCTCATCTCGTGGCTCTTCTCTCTTTTTCCAAGGTCAGTCATCACCCACCTGTGTCAGCATGTCACTCTGATTCAAAGAACTTCACCTTTTGGCAAGGTAAGCAGAAGGGAGCGTGTTTGAAATTAAGATAACATTTCTTCTGTCTGCTTGGACTTGGAAATTGGATCAGTGCCACCACACTTTTGTTTGAGTGTTTGCTAACATGCTGTAGGTTATACTAAAGGTGAAAACTGGTGTTATGGAATATTAAGTAACCTCAGTTAACCTTTTTTGACCTTGGTGATCTTTCTGTAACTTAAACCTTTAGCAGATGTTTAAGTGCTTGATATTTACAGTCTATAATAAATTACAGTGCAGTTTACATTAATGTGACCTCATTTGTTAACTCTGGCCCTGTGAAGTGCTGTTTAAAAGCCAATTAACTGACAGTGGTGGTCAAAGAATCTGCAGTTTGCATTTCTCTCCAGGCACATGAATAACAAAGATGGTTAATAAAAGGACTGTTTGCTGGAGAGGCCAGAAAACGATCCATGAAGATCTAAATTAAGATAATGTTGCTGTTTCCATCATCACAAAGCACTCACCTGTTATTTTATGATCCATTCTTTTTTAGATGTCCGATGGAAAAATAAATTCTGGGGGAAATCCATGGAAATTGTTCCCATGGGAACCACACATGTCACACTACCTGCGTAAGTCGGTGACTCCTTTACTTACGATGTGTGGGTGTGTGTTTGCATGTAGATGAGTGTTTATACTTCTGTGCTTGTATGCTTAATATGAGTGTCAATGTAATTCTGCACAATTTAAGTGTAAGAATAAAACATGTAATTTTGGACATATTCAGTAAAATATAGTTGTGATTTCTCTAGCTTTGGGGATCACTATGAATGGAACAAAGTAACATCCTGCATTCATAACATCCTGAGTGGTCAGCGCTGGATCGAACACTATGGAGAGATGGCCATCAAAAACACAAACAGCGACATTTGCCAGTGTAAAGTCACATTTGTTAAGGTCAGGAAACACATATTCAATTCACTGTCTTGTGTTGTGAATGTCTGTGCTGCAACTGTGAATGAGAAAAAAATGCATATAGCCCACTTTTCTTTGTTATGGCTGAACAATGCAGAAAATATTCATTAATCCTTATGAGATGTCATTTGCACTATAGCTTGGTATCTATTTTAGTAGCAAATTGTAGCAAACAAACTCAGTGTTAGTATGTACTGATGTCTCATTTTATTGAAGTTCACTCAGTCAATATTATTACAGGTGTCTAAACTTTAGCACTTGACCTTTAGCTTAGTCATACTCTAAGGATGCGTTTAAAATTAGTTGTTATTAAACAGACATGCTTCCTCAATATATGCTGTACCATCAGCAATGTTAAGGATCAACAGCAGCCTCCTGTGGACGAAAAGCAAAACTGAAATTAAAAAAAAAAACAGAACACTGTCATCTACACCTAAGTACCATCAATCTAATACTAATAAGCGGCGCAACCCATGTTATATTTATTTTAGGGAAGTGTTTAGGAAATCTCTTTCCATTTCAAAAAATGTTCACTTCTGTCTACAGGCAAAATCATGGAGCTCCACAGTGAATGAGATCGAGGGCGTGGTCACAGATTCAAAAGGAAAAGTTATACATACCATTTTTGGAAAATGGCATGAGTCTGTTTTTCAAGGGGACCCACCTTCTGCCATGTGCATTTGGAGAGCAAGTGAGTTCTCAGTTAAACAGCTTTTATTACTGCAGTAGTTCATTCAAAACACAAAACTATGCATGACATGATTAGCTGAGCAGCTGTTCATTTATTTTTTTACACTTGTGGTTTTGTCTTTATGCAGACCCCATGCCAGTGGACCAAGAGCAGTACTATGGTTTCACCCAGTTTGCAGTGGAGTTAAATGAGCTGGACTTCAGCCTGAGAACTCTGCTGCCCCCCACAGACACACGCTTCAGGCTGGACCAGAGGTCAGTTTGGCCACAGACATCATTCCTACCCATTTTAGAAATTGCTTCACTACTTGTCACAGTTGAGTCATTGCTGCTCTGATAACTTTACAAATGATCCTGTAAATGTATTTAAAACTTTACTTTTCTGCAAACATCAATTTGTGGTGGTGCCTAGAAACATGAACTTAAGCATGGCAACAGTCTAAGGGAGTTTAGATCCAAAAAGATGTTGGCAAATGGAAAATTCTTTTTCTTCTCATCCTGTCTAACTCTCACTGTCTTCTTTTGTCCAGGCTGCTGGAGGAAGGGAACACAGAAGGAGCTGAGGAGCAGAAACAGAGAATAGAGCAGCTCCAGAGGGAGAGGAGGAAAGTGCTGCAGGACAACAACATGACACACCAGCCACGTTTTTTCAAGTATGCAGCTCTTTGTTTCTTTGTGAGCATAAAGGTCTTTCTGTGCTATTCGATATAGCTTCTATATGTTTTTCCATATACAGTTGTGCTTATAAGTTTACATACCCTGGCAGAATTTATGATTTCTTGGCCATTTTTCAGAGAATATAAATGATAACACAAAAACTTTTCTTTCACTCATGGTTAGTGTTTGGCTAAAGCCATTTATTATCAATCAACTGTGTTTACTCTTTTTAAATCATAATGACAACAGAAAATACCCAAATGACCCTGATCAAGAATTTACATACTCCAGTTCTTAGTATTAGTATTAGTATTGCCCCCTTTAACATCAATGACAGCTTGAAGTCTTTTGTGGTAGTTGTGAATGAGGCTCTTTATCTTCTCAGATGGTAAAGTCTTGCATGAACTGCACATTTGAGATCTTCCCAGAGTGGCTCAATGATATTGAGGTCAGGAGACTGAAATGGCCACTCCCGAACCTGCACTTTATACTGCTGTAGGCAATGACAGGGCGACTTGGCCTCGTGTTTTGGATAATTGTCATGTTGGAATGTCCAAGTACGTCGCATGAGCAGCTTTTGGGCTGATGAGTGCAAATTTTCCTCCAGTATTTTTTGATAACATACTGCATTCATCTTGCCATCAATTCTGACCAAATTTCCTGTGCCTTTGTGGCTCACACATCCCCAAAACATCAGCAATCCACCTCTGTGTTTCACAGTGGGGATGGTGTACCTTTCATCATAGGCCTTGTTGTCTCCTCTCCAAATGTAGCGTTTATGGTTGTGGCCAAAAAGTTCAATTTTGGCCTCATTACTCCAAATGACTTTGTGCCAGAAGATTTGAGGCTTGTCTCTGTGCTGTTTGGCGTATTGTAAACAGGATACTTTGTGGCATTTGCATAGTAATGGTTTTCTTCTGGCAACTCGACCACTCGACAATCTTTCTTCAAGTGCCTCCTTATTATGCATCTTGAAACAGCCACACCACATGTTTTCAGAGATTCCTGTATTTCACCTGAAGTTATTTGTGGGTTTTTCTTGCATCCTGAACAATTTTCCTGGCAGTTGAGGCTGAAATTTTAGTTGGTCTACCTGACCGTGGTTTGGTTTCAGCAGAACCCCTCATTTTCCACTTCTTTATTAGAGTTTGAACACTGCTGATTGGCATTCTCAATTCCTTGGATATCTTTTTATATCCCTTACTGTTTTATACAGTTCAACTCCCTTTTCCCGCAGATCCTTTGACAATTCTTTTGCTTTCCCCATGACTCAGAATCCAGAAACATCAGTGCAGCACTGGATGAAAAATGCAAGGGTTTGTCGGGAGTCCAGAAACTCATTGACCTTTTAAACACACACACTAATTTCAAGCAAACAGATGAGGATGGTTACCTTTAATAGCCATTCAAACCCATTTGTGTCAACTTGTGTGCATGTTATCAGGCCAAAATCACCGGGGTATGTAAACTTTTTTAACAGGGTCATTTGGGTAGTTTCTGTTGTCATTATGATTTAAAAAGAGTAAACACAGTTGATTGGTAACAAATGGCTTTAGCCAAACACTAACCATAAGTGAAAGAAATGTTTTTGTGTTATTTATATTCCCCTGAAAAATGGCCAAGAAATCATAAATTCTGCCAGGGTATAAACTTATGAGCACAACTGTAATGAGTCTGTTACATAGGACCAGAGATCACCTCTGAAGCAGTCACATGACTGTGACTGAAGAGTTACAGTCTGTAGGTTTGTGATAAACATGAGCTCATCATAACCAAAAAAGAATTTTATTATCTGTTATGTTATTGTTGGTTTCATCACATCTATTTGAGAAGTAACATTATGTGACTTATCACTGGTCATGTGCTTCTCTCATTATGGGTTATCACTTATATTTGTAGATGGTTTAAATAGGATATTTTTAGCTTATTGGAAAAATAATTGATAATAGATTTTGGATGATTTAAATGAATATTGCTGTCTAACCTTCCTAAATTGAATGATGTAACAGTCACAGCCAGATGTCATTTATGTTGTGCTGACAGGAAGTCTAAGGACGACACGTGGGTGAGCAACAACACGTACTGGGAGCTTCGCAGAGACCCTGGCTTCAGCAAAATGGACTTCCCCGTGTTGTGGTGACCTCTGGATTTAACCATACCTCTCTGCACAACACATTATCATTGAGTGGGAAGTGTAAAACTGAACTCAGACCAGCTTTCAAGAGTCCTGACCTGGTTTACATGACTCGCTCCATGTCAT
Organism: Mastacembelus armatus; assembly: GCF_900324485.2. Lineage (NCBI taxonomy): Eukaryota > Metazoa > Chordata > Actinopteri > Synbranchiformes > Mastacembelidae > Mastacembelus > Mastacembelus armatus. Next base: position 9,036,227 of record NC_046643.1, on the reverse strand, counting down.
GATAACCCAAACCAATATGGGCTTCCTCTTTTTGGACTGAGCAGAACTTATAGAACTTTTGTTGGTTTTCTCTTTTTCCTCTTCTTATATTTTGTCTCAAGGGTACGTTTTCTCCTCTCATTATCATACCTTTAATTTACTTAGCGTCACTGTCGACAGCAGAGTCATAACATTATGTTTTATCGCATATCAGGATATACCAAAGTGCCTTTTATTGCAGTGCTGCACTCGATCAACTGCTGGAGCAGTTTTTCACCTTTAGTCAGAGATTTAAAGTCCTCTTTGGATGATGTCAGTATGATACATAAACTTTGCTGTTGAGTAAAGGATCAGAGGTGCAAGTGAACTTTGTTCAAAAGGTCAAAAGTTGTTCAAGTATTCCTTCATGCAATCATGACTCCAAGATTTTGTGATTGCTTTAGTCAGTGTCTGACCAGAGGTTCTAAATATAAAGAAGGATTTCAGCCTTCAGGATGCTGCCTTGTTGTTATCAGTCATGAGCGTCACAGGAATGTGGATACAAATTTTGACTGAGAAAAAAGCAATAATAATCCTCCATCAAAGAGGATAATAAACTGTACAATGGACATGTGTCACACTTTGTTGTTTGTGTAAGGGATTAGTTGTTTTCTCACTGCCACAAATAAGTAAATCACCCTCGAAAAGTAATGATTATAACTGTAAGTGAAACACACTATAACGTTAGTGTCATTTGAGTTTGGGTTTTATATGAGGAAACTCCTCTTTTGCTGCCTCATCTTCTTCATGATCTTGTCCAGGGGTGCTCTGTCCTTTACTGGAACAACTTTATCCCACATTAGGAGGAACTCCTTTTCAAAGATAACGCTCTCCAGCATCTTCTGTCTATGGTGTCTGTGCAGCAATACATTTTTCATTTCTCAATGTAGTGTATAAGCACAATGTCCACAAGGTTGTAAGATTCTGCCTAAGACTGAACAAACAATCAGTGTCTTTCAGAGAGGCAGCCAAGTATAAGGCCACACAACACTTGGTAACCCACGTGACTTCTGGTGCGGCATCTACCGTCATCTTGCTGACAGCGCTGATGAAACACTCAGCAAAACTCTTCCCATATATTAGAATGCGGTCCGATCCAATGAGGTCTGCTAGCTGGCAGAGATGCTGTGCTATGCTCCCCCTCACTGCAGCACAAAAGTGGCTGAGGAAGAACGATGACGGAAAAATGTCAGACAAATCCTCTCATTGTGTTTAATCTACTTTTAAAGTTGCTATTACTACACTGCATTTGTTTTCCTCATACTTCAACCCTATGTTGAGCAGCATGGTAGTAACTCTTCCCGGGCTGCAGCCCTCCACCAGCGCGTCCAGCCTGCTGGTGTTTGAAGGAGCTGGTCTGTTTTCTGCAAATTTCAGTAGCAGAACACAGCCTGTCCTCTCTGCCTCAGGGTCCATGACCTTTCCCAGATAAGTGTGGAGCACTGCTATGGTGTCCATTGCAGCACAGGCCACAGTAGAACGCAGGTTTTTCACTTAGACAGTAAACAACAACAACAGTCAGTAGTTCTGCATACACAATACAAAGACAAATACTGAGAGAAAGAGCAACTGTAACTCTTCTATGAGGACCAGGCAAATTTCGTGAAGTTTCGTCTTTAATGCCTCTGGGTGGTGTTTAACTGACTGGAGCTGGCTTCTAACTAGTTTCTTGTCTGTTCAGATCAGGCAAAATATCCAGTCTTATCAGATCTAAAATCATTTCCATATCATATAGGTTTCCAGGTAGTTTAAATTAACAGATGTCAACATCTCTTAATAGTATGAAATGACCTCCTCCACCAGATTTTACTGGGAGTTGAGATGCAGGGGTGAACATCTTTCATGACTTTTGACCTAGTTCAGAGGTGCCTGAAGAACCTGACGTCCAGCTCAACCTCCAGGATCCTGATCCTCCATATCTGATATTTATTTTCATGACACTAAAAACAACTTCATTTAAGCCATGATGATCTCAGTTTAACAATCATAGCTTAATGGAAATAAATAAACTTTATTTTGTTACGTTTTGTTCATAATTGTGCTGTGAGGGCTGCTTTTCTTTTGAAAGGTTTTTCAGTTTCAACGACAAGACCAGTCACAGTCTTATGTTCTCACTGCCCACTCAGCTCTTCATATTAATATGAAAGGAATTCCTACTCTCTGTAAACATCATCAAATCATCCACACACAGAGGAAATCACACCAATACACAGAAACAGGTTGTGATTGCTGACCTTTCTTTAGGCAATAGAAAACTGTAAGAATGTATGAATAATTAATCATGTATTTAGTGTCCTACACATGTTTTAATAATTAAACAGTAAACTTTTTACTTAGAACAAAGTGGAGGAAATCTAAAACATTTCATACCTCAGTCATTATACCACAAGACCTGACATTGAAAGGAAACATCATTATAATTTGATCCAAAATGGGATGGTACTCTTTGACTGGGAAACTATGAGCACAGGTGTCTTTAGCTCATTACAGGTGTTGTGAAAAAGTATTTGCCTTTTCCTAATTTTTTTTTGTTGCTGTATATTTGTCACACTTAAATGATTCAGATCAAACAAACCTTATTATTACAAAAAGATAATTTGAGTAAATACAAAATACAGTTTTTAAATGATGATTTTATTTATTAAGGGAAAACAGCTGTCCAAACCTACCTTTGTGAAAAAGTAATTGCTTGGGACATCCAGGAGCCCTGAAACAACATGTAATGAACTGCAGGCCTCACTTGTCAGAGTTGAGGTCTGTTCATGGCTCAACGATAAGAAACAGACTGGACAAAAATGGCACCCATGGGAGAGTTCCAAGGCAAAAGCCACTGCTGACCAAAAAGCACACAAAGGTCTGTCTCACATTTGCCAAAAAAAAAAAAAAAAAACCCATCTTGGTTATCTCCAAGAATTTTGGGGCGAATATAATGTGGACTGATGAGACAAAGGCTGAACCTCTGGGAAGGTGTGCACCCTGTTACATCTGGTGTAAAACTAACAGTATTTTATAAAATGAACATTATAGCAACAGTGAAACGGGATGGTGGTACTGTGATAGCCTGGGGCTGATTTGCAGCTCTAGGATCTGGACGACTTGCCATAATTGATGGAACCATGAATTCTGCTCTACCAGAAAACCCTGAAGGTGAATGTCCAGCAGTCAGTTCATGACCTCAAGCTCAATTGCACTTGGGTTATGCAGAATGTCAGGTTTTCAGGGCAATGAGGACCAATTAGACACCAACACCAAAACTCAGTTTTAAGATGCTTATTTTGGTCGTGAGACAGGGAGCAGAGTGGAACGTGGAATGGTGGTGGACCAGGAGATGGAGACAGAAAACCAGAGAAGCTATGGAGGATGATGGTTGCTGCCTAAGTCACACTCGGTACTAGCAAGGGGCCTAGTGATCTGCGTCTCTTACTTGGGACTCGCCAGATCTTCATGAAAAAACATGAAAACACAAAACAAGGTTACATTACTTGACGTGGGGATCTGGGTCTCCAAATTGGGACTCACCAGATCTACATGGAAACTATGAAAACCTAAAACTAGGTTACGTGGCTTGACGTGGGGATCTGGGTCTCTTAATTAGGACTCGCCGGATCCTCATGAAAAAACATGAAAACAATGAAAACACAAAACAAGGTTACATTACTTGATGTGGGGATCTGGGTCTCCTAATTGGGACTCACCAGATCTACATCGAAACTACGAAAAATGGGAACATGGAATTAAAAGGACATGGCATGGGAATCTGGGTCGCTGAACATGGACTCATCAGATTCTCATGGGGAACAGGGAAACATGAATTAATGTGTCGTCAGACAATCCGGCGACTTGTCTATGGCAGTGAAGAGGTATAAAAGCTATGAACCAAAGAGAGCAAACAGGTAAAAACAATCATACAATCAGTCAAGATGAAAACAAGGCAGAAAACCAGATCCTGTATGATCCTTCAGAACAAAAGCATATAACAGGAAGTCAAGGTGCGGATCATGACACAGAAGGGCAATGATCCCGAAACAGAGCAAGTCCTCCTCTGCATGGCTCAAAAAGAAAAAAAAAGAAAACATTAAGGCTTTCGAGTGGTCTCCACTTAAATCTGATTGAGATATTGTGGCATGACCTTAAACAGGCCAGAATACTGAACCAAAAGTATATGATCAGAACATAGGTAAGATTTAGGTACTGGTAACAAAATGACTTGAGTTCATTTACACCGTATTTCTTCATAAAAAACAATCACTTGTCTCAGCACTTTGCTGATATGTACACTGTGAATCTCCTACTTTTGCAAAAGTAAAACATCTCAATGCCTCTTCCACGACTGCCTTCAGGGGACAGAGGGTCCTCAGCAGCCTGTAGTCTTTAATCAGCTACGACTACAGTGTTTGTGCATCTGGGTGCATCCATACCTCTGGTTGAACAGGTGTTTGTTATGTCTTTATCTGAGTGACATCCCTTAAAAAGTTAATAATCAGCACTGACATTAAGCAGATCCCACCCACTCACACATGCACACTTTCCACTAAACTTGTTGCTTAAAATGCTTTCATTTCAAATCTGAACTTCCCACACATTAATTCTGGGAACCAACAACACTGACACAGAATCTGCTTCCCTCTCGCATAAAGGTGCCCTGCCCCTCTCTTGTTATGTATTAAAGGTCAAGGTTAAATTATAAATTCTAGAGATTTTCTTTGTAACTTATAGAAAAGACACTTAAACATGTTTCATTGAACTGCAGAGGGGAAAGTCTTTATTTTACAGTGACTTGAAGGCACCATTAAACCACAGATTAGCAGCAGATTGATATTTTCTTCCTCTTTCCATCCACACTATGATAAAACAGCTTGAACCCTGCTCCTAATCTATAGGCCTTGCTACCTTTCCACCTGGTCTCCTGAACACACAAGATATCCACCTTTCTTCTCTCCATCATATCAGCCAACTCTCTAGTTAGTTAGTTAGTTAAAATATAAAGTCGAAGAGGCAAGTCTGGTCATCCCCCCTGAAACATGAAACACTTCGTGGGAACATTACATTGACTTACATATATTACTCACAATGTGAGCAAAACACACATACACAGAGAGAGAGAGATATACCAGATATGTATATATATGATCACAATAAACTCTCCAGTGAGAGTGGGGGGAGTGGTTTTTATCCTCCGCTGTGAGGTGAATAACTGTAGTCCATCCTTCCACCACTAAGCCACAGCTCTGACCGACCAGTGTCGAGCTGAGCGTTTTCTTTTACAATCCTCCTTCTCCAAACAGCCTAGTTTTATTCCATAACGCTGAAAGAAGCGACTTTGTAAATTCCACAGGGCTGTTTTTATCCACAGAGGGACGACTTTGTGCGCTTTTACGCATGGGAGCATTGGTGACTTTCCAGGACTGACAACTGGATTGACGAGAGGTCTGAACGCCCCGGGCAAACTTCTACACTTGGTTTTAAGCGTATTTGAGGTAAGAGCCAACTTTATTCATAGTTGGGTCGTTTATCTGCGTTTTTAGAAGGAGAGAACTACAATGAAGGCATTTTACAGTCAGCCTCGTCTCCTTGCCCTAGGCTCAGTCAGAGCACGGTTGTGTCACTTCTCTGATTTAATATTCATATTATAAGATGTATAAGATATAAGATGCGAGTCATGCGTTCTGAACGCTCGTGTGCAGCTGATCTCACCGAGCAAAAATGCGCAAAGCAGTCTGGTTGTTGTCTGATCTATTAAAAAAAGTGGGCTGCCGGGAAACACACACGCGCTCATACACGTGCTGAGACATTATGTGTGTGTCAACAGTAATGTTGTGGGGGCTAAGACACTGACGCAGTTAGTTTAACCTTCAGTTTACATGGAAAAAACTTCAATCAAAAATGTTTCTCCAGTTCTGACTATAATTCGAGTTCAGTAAACCCAAATGATGAAAAGTGACATCATATAAAATGCTTAGACAGCCCAAACCTCGTGTGGTTGCCTGTGTGTGTGTGTGTGTGTATGACATTTTACTTACTTACACCTGATGAAAAACATGCCCTCATGTTTTTTATGTCTTTTTCTTCCTGTTTTATCCAGATCGCACCAAACAAACGAAACACAAACTATTCAGAAACATCATATTTAAGATTTTTGGATTTTGAGTTTGGAGTTAGAGAAAGGTCCCCACTGACATTACAACAGCTCTTGAATAATTCAGACCAAATGACTCACACTGAAACAATGCCAAGTCAGTGGACGTCTGTTTTGTTCAAATGGGACGGAGATTCTGTTATTGATTTCATTCAGGAAAAAAAAAGCCCTTCAGGGGCTGAGTAGCTCTGTCAGGGTTGGTCTTAACATCCTCTAACTGGATTCTTTCACCATCTCCCAGTTTAACTCTTAATATTGCTCAAATGAACAAGGGCACAGCTCAAACTTTCTTCTCTTCTTTCTCCCTCCCATCATGTACAGAAACCCCTTATGCCTGATTTGTTTAAATATTTAAACTATGAAAACTGAGCTGGCAGAATTGGCGAACAGAGGCGTATGTGTGTGCACGTGTGTCTGTGTGTGTGTATGTTCACACTAATATGTTAACTACATCCAGGGGACTTCCATTTTATTTTACTAGAACACACAGGCATTTGGGGTTACACAGTGCTCAAACACACCCACATAGGCTCTTCTCTGCTTTACTGGGGCCTCAAGTCAAATTGAGTCAAAATCTTACATTAGAACAGACTTCTCAAACTTATATAAGTTTAACCAAGAGGGGGAATGAAGGGAGAATACCAGCGGGAAATCACCTTTTGCGGTTTTGTGCTCTAATAAGACAGCGAGGTTGTTATTGCTGCACTCTGTGCCTTCCTCTGGCCTTAGAAATCTCTTGTTTCCAGCTGTCTGCAGTCCTCATCTGCTGAAGGCATGTTTTCCAAGGCTACTGCCAACTTCGTCTGTCAGGTTGACCCTGAAGGAAGCCTAATCCACGTGTCTCGTGTAAATGACTCACACAAACTGGTTCCCATGGCACTTGTTGTCAAACGCAACCGCATGTGGTTCTGGCAACGGCCGAAGTACCAACCGACAGATTTCACCCTCAATGACTTGTTGTTGGGTGACAAGGTGCTCTGTCCTGGTAAGTAAATGTGTGTAGTAAGTGGCTAAAGAATTTTTCACTGCTGTATATACTGTATATATTCCAATATCACATATGTTGACAGGAATGTGTGAGACAGAATTCCTGACTTATGAAGGGACATTTGGAGACAAACTGACTGGGAAGCTGGACGCCCAGGCTGGCTCTGTCAGTGTCGGACTGAAAGGACATGGCACTTCCAAGCTCCAGTCGTGTTTTGGCAAGCTGAAGAAAGAGGAACTGGATGTAAAGAAGCTGCTACGTGACTCGAGTAACAGGTGTTAAATAATTCCTTTTTATTGTGTTAGCACACCGCAGCTAGTCAGGAGGTGACAAGGTGGTGAGTTCATTATTGATGAGATGAACAGTCCGAAAATGTTGTTAGACATCAGACATTTGAGACCTCAAACCATGGTCATAAATAATCTTAACCACGACTAGATATCAATAGAGTAATCTTCCTTTATTATACTGAATATGTTAGTCATTTATTTTTTGTGACTGTGACTGTTTCACATTCACCCTTTTCCTGTGAATGTACTCACAGCTGGCCGGGGATTCCCACCTTCATGTAGTATGTAGGTTAATGATCTGTTTCTCTTTTGTCCAGGCTGGTGGACATGCAGCATGTGCTGGTGCAGCAGCTGAAGAAGCGGGCTGAGGTGCTGGTAGTGGTGAAGGAGAGGATCCTCACTACCAGCTCCTGCTCTGTCACCCAGACTAAAAAGGAGCAGTGCATGGTTCAGGGGGTGCTTGGACTAGTGGCCTTGGTGGGCAACTCTGTAAAGGTGGGTGTGTGTGAAGCTGAGTGTCTGTGTTTGATTGAACTGGTTAAATTTATTGTGTTGTCAAAGAAAATGGCAGATTTATGTTTAGTCTTAGCAGTGACAATCAATTAATTAAATTAATTTAGAAGCACCTTTACACCACCAGTAGGTTGAACCCCAGGCACCGTGGAACATTTCAAAAGAGAAACATTAAGGCAAAACTATGTTTACTGAAATTTGACCTTTAGAGGAACATACAAAGAGAAAAAAAAAAATAAGGCCAAAAAAAAATCAGGTGCCAAAATGAAGACTTCTTTGTGTGTTTGTATGTGTATTCTCAGGTACGTCTGGAGGATAGAAACAACATTGAGATGGACAGTGACGTTTCCTTGGAGATCCCTTCTGGTACAGTCATTGCATACAGCATCTTAGAACTGGAAATTAAAAGAAATGGACACTATGGTGAGTGTGGGCGTGCTGATGTGTGAGTTCATACATATATTTCTGTAGTTGTGTGGGCAGAATTTATTTCAGTAAATTACTCTGAGGACGTGTTGGCCTGTCCTTCCATCTTCAAAGGGCTGTTTGTGGGTTTTAAGGCTAAGGATGGAGTTAGGTTATGATTATGGTTAGAGTAATGTTTGGGGTTAATGGATGTGATAGTTAATGTTAGAGTAAGTGATTAGGGAATGCATTTTGTCATTGACTACAGTTTCACAACTATAGAAGCACAAGCATGGATGTTGTTATAGAGAAGCACACAGGGACTGATAGTAAATCAAATGTCTGAAGAGGAAAAGGTGAATTACAGCATCACTTTTTCATTGTGGGCTGTATTCACTGACCACAAATACAACCAAACACCAGAAACTCCTAGTGTTGCATCTTAAACATCGTACAACAATACATTGCACATAGTTTATCTTTTTTTAAACAGCCTGTCCCGTAATGTTCACTAATATGTTTTGAGGTGTTTTATTTGTTTTACCACACCCATGCTTCATTCTCACTGTGTTTATATGTAATGCTGTGTGTATTTTCAGATATATGTCTACAACCTGGCACGGTAGGAGGCTTTGAGGCAGACACCCCTGTAACATCCTGGCCATCCCATGACTCCTTGGATGTGGTGGATGGTAAATGTGATGGGAAGAAAGTTCCTTTGAATACATTGCACGATGGTTTGTGTCAATTCATGCATACATTCATCCAGTTGCGTATGTTTCCTACACAACAATAGTTGCATGGGTCATTTGATTTGAAATAATATGACTGGGCTGACCTGCCTCAACAGCTAAAACACTTAAACTAACTATAATACACATGAACATGAAATTATTGAAACTTAAAAGACAAGACTAAAGTATACTGGTCAACTGTCTATATTAATATATCATGAAAAAACACCAATAGATACAGTATGTCACTTTATTCTGTGATATAACTATATGATCTGATGATGCTGTTCCATTCTTGGATATTCAGTGGATTTTCAAATGGATTACATGGACAGATATATGCTGATCCACTAAGCTTTGCTTGTCTCACTCTTTGTCAGTGAGTGAGGTTGTCCTGTTAACATCCAGTGTTGTGCATCCATGATATCAAAGGTTAAAACTGACTGATGCCAGATGCCAAATACTTTGTCAGTGTAGCTTCAGCTTAAAATCTCATGCAGTGTCTCCTGGTCTCTTGCAGGATCACTAGAGATGGAACTGTCTGCACTGGCTGAGCTCCCTCAGTCAACTCAGTGTGCCTTATTCGAAAAGCTTCAAGAGATAATGAGAGACAGGACTGCTCTGTCATATCTACAGTGTGTGGTGAGTGACAGCATGGCATGACAAGAATCCATGGATCCTCTACAGTAGTTTGAACTCCAATTCTTCTCCTTTCATATTTCACCTTTTTCCATTTGACCACTTTTCTGTATCTATCTTCCTATCAGCTGGAGGATTTGTGTAGTGGTGACACATTGGATATGGGCAAACAAGAAGAGCTGTCTGAGAGTCAGAGAAAATCAGTGTTGGCCATACTGAACCAACTCAGCTCAGACAGTCACCTTGAGAATGACCAATCTGTTAGCCCGGCTCAACTAAATGCAACTCACCTGTTGGTCAGTGCCATGGAAGGTAAAGGAAACCTTTTTCCCATTTTCTCCACAGTTCTCTGAGAAGCTCAGGGTAGTACTATAGAAATTATTCTCCACACTTTAATTATGTTGTGTATTATCCTTGTAGAGTTGCCTGATGAAACACTGACCCTGCTGAGTGAGAGCTGTCCTGATTTTTTGGAAGCCTTTGACACACTGGTTAGTTTCATTTATTAAACATCTTTACATTTTTGGCTATTTTATATTTATATTTTTACACAGATAAGAACGAGGTATGGATCTATGGATTTATATCCTACAACATATTTCATAAAATGTTAAACTGTTTCATCAAGAAAAGTAACATTTAAACCTTTAAAACACAACTTATCTATCACTTTGTCTGTCTCACCAGATGCACAGGTTAAAGGACAGTAAGAAGCCTCTATCCATCCAGCGTCTTCCAGTCCTGCTGCAGAACAACCAAGCCTTCCAACTGGCAGAACAGCTGCTCAGCTCCTCCAATGTGTCACTGAGGAGAGACACCGACCGACTGTGGATGGAAACAGGAGATAAAGTAGAGGTTCTTCCTTTGCTCCTCTGCCTCAGCATACGTGGACTGTCCTTGCTGTGCAATGGTTAAAGGACTAACTGCATGTGCGCTTTTTTATTTCTTTGTTGTGGACTATATTCAGTCCATTTCTTTCTTTATCATAAAGCAAACAGATAAATATTGCTATCCTTAATGATGTTTATTTGTTTCAGTATCATACATAGAAGAGTGTCATATTGTCACATTTCCTACATATATTTTGTCACTTAAACTTATTTTTGTATATGAAAAAACAAATATATGTGTTTTATTCAATGTGAGATATGGTATGTAGTGCATACATAGGTACTACAAATTATTGTCTTACTTCATATTTATTCATTTTTAGCTCACAATTAAAATTTACCATATTCAGAGGGTTGAGAAAATTCAACAACCCTTCAGCCAGCACCAAAGCTGAAAAAGCACAGTTATCACTTAGTAAAGGTTTACATTTCAGAGTTTAACAAAATGTAATATTTGATGCATGCCAAGTGTACATGAAATTGACATTTATTTACAGTATTACTGAAACCTATGGTGTACACTTATTCCTGTCAGGATTTTGATTTTAAACGAGGTATTCTATTGTTGCTGCTGCTTACAGTTTATTAAAAAATCTATTTATCAGAAATATAGAAACATTCCCTTAAATACCAGCATTGCATAGCAACAATGTTATGTTTTTATCAAAAACAGTGTTGATATTTTTGTGTGTCTGTTCATACACTAAAATTTTATAAAGCCATTCACGTATTGGCATTTTCTTGATTGTTTTAATTTAATATTTAAAATAATTAAAAAAACAATCATATATTAATACATTCTGAGTATTATCATTTAATTCTTGTATGTATCATACCTATATAAAATGTATATGTTTACAGAATGAAAATAAAGCATTTACATTTCATGAAGGTTGTCTCTCAAAGATGAAAAATGTGATATAAATTGAAAAATGTTAGCTATTAATCTTTATTGGAATTATTTAAGATAATGTTTACTTCTGACCTTTTCTGGGTTGAAATACTATTAACAACTTTGAATTTATTTAGCTTTTTTTTTTTTAATCTTGGCTCATTTTCAAACTTTTAACAGCAAGTGTCTAATGGCATATGCAGTAAGTAAGGTAAGTTAGGTAAACATAACATGATCCTTTAGTGCAACTCTCTGTTAACAGTGGGAAACAAACATCAACAACAATAAGAATGGGTCAGTAAGCAAACGCTGATAGCAAAATAAAACACAGGCTTAATAAAAGCAACTGCAGACAGTCCTGATTAGAACCACTAAATTGTAATGTCAGCTGCTTTATTACCTTAGCTTGTGGGCCTGTTGTGTCCAGGCCTCTCTGTGACACTGGTTGTAATTTAAAGTTTAATCCACGCTGAGGAAACCTGGGCTCAGTTAGTATTAGTCCACCACAGGAGCTGTGGCCTCCGCTCAGGTCATAGTGAAGGTGATGCCTAAGGACGGGGGACTGCACATGCAGTACCAGCTGTCCCCTCGACTGCCACGTGGGGTCGCTGTTGTGACTGGAATGAATGATATTCTGGTCGATGACGCAAATATCCTGCGACCACGAGCGTCACTGTTCGCGACTCTCATGAAAACATAAAACATCGAGGTCACAGTGGGAGCTCAGAGTGAAAATGGCGATATGCAGCTTTTTTCTTCAGGGCCGGTGTCGTTACGGTGACAAATGCTGGAATGAGCACCCGAGAGGGGGAAGCCGAGGAGGAGGCGGGGGACATAACAACAACTACAGCCGCTCCTCGGGCCAGCAGCAGCCCAGAGGGGGTGGAGGAGGTTGGTGTAGAAATACAGATAAATGGAAACATGAACTTAACAAAGTGGAACTAACGCCAGCCTTAGTTTGACTGTACAGAGCCGTCAGTAATTAGTCTGTGTCTCATTCACTGACAATAGTTTTTCTTTATTGAAGAAAAGCTAACTAGTTCGGTTGGTCAGTGATTTGAACATAATGTGAGTTATAGACTATAGTTATAATATAGACTGAACACAGACTGAACTATAGAATAGAAACTGTTTAATCGACACATTTGAACTCGGTTTCTTTGGAGCCCGAAGAGTAAAAAAGGAAATAAATAAATAGGCCATTGCGAAATAAATAATTATTTGAATAAATATACACTATATACATATACATATATATTCCAACAGTTTTCTTTTAAAATTATAAAAGAAAACTGTTGGAATTTAATAAAAGGGGTTTATCAGTTTTACAATTTCTGCGTAAGTTGCCTATATTTATTCAAATAATGCGTATATTCATTTAATTATTGTATGGTGTGTGTGTGTGTGTGTGTGTGTGTGTGTGTGTGTGTGTGTGTGTGTGTGTGTGTGTGTGTACAAGTCTGTCTATGGTTGTGTGGACGTTTTGGCCTGTCCTCACAACCTCAACTGGTTTTTGAGTGTTAAGGGTTGGGTTAGGGTTAGATCTAGGTTTAGGGTTAGGCATTTGGTTGTGATGGTTAGAGTCTAGGGAATGCATTGTCTATTAGTGTACTCACAGCAATAGTGAAACATGACTGTTTGGCAATATGTTGTTTTCAGGATTTGGGAACAAAGTTTGGGTGAATCCAAACCAGCAAAAAGGGGCATATATTCAGCCTTCATCTTTCTCCTCTCATGGAAGCAGCGACTGGGGCCGAGGGAGCGGAGGAGGAGCAGACTGGGGCCGAGGGAGCGGAGGAGGAGCAGACTGGGGCCGAGGGAGCGGAGGAGGAGCAGACTGGGGCCGAGGAGGTGGAAGTGGAGAAGGAGGCGGAGGGGATGACTGGGGCCGAGGAGGAGGCAGAAGAGATAACGTGAAGAGCTCTGAATTCAACTTGTCTTCTCAAAACAGGGGAGGAAGAGGAGGAGGAACAGCAGTTGATGATGATGATGACAAAAAAATGTAAGTCTGCTTGTTCTTTAAGCTGCTTTAAAATAAATGTTTATCTGTCATAAGGAATTAATTCATGTAACGTCTCTCTCATGAATACCCAGAGAGACCATTCAGATGGACATGGAGATTTGGGACAGTTCAGGGCAGTGGGGCTTCTCGTGTTATTCATGCTCCAAGACATCTTTATCTGGTCTGTATCAAATCTAATACATTTAATTACATGATTTTTACTGTTATTTGTAATCATGCCATTAGTTGTAAAAATATGGGTTTAATATATCAACTAGACATTTGATTTTTATTTTCTTCAGGGTTCGCTGATCTCTCTCCAGAAGAGCTCAGGTTGGAATATTACACCACAAGAGCTTCAGGAGATGTGCAGAGCTATGTAAGTATAGTGACACCCATTAATGTAATTCCTAGTGTTTGTCCACAGGCTAATGAGTACTCAGTTCTATGAATGTCTGAAGTGTCTTGACTCTTTACTGTCTGTCCTCTGCATAGATATGTCGTTTTCAGAGAAACTGTTGTTTGAATAAACATAAGTGATATTTCATTGGTTTTGTTCCTTGATCCTGCTTTAGTGCCGTTTGTTGAAATGGTAAATAATGAGTTTTAGCTGCTTTTTAAATATTTAAGAGTCTAAGAAACACCTGTATGATATGCTTAGGTCAATGGTGTCAGTCAGTTGCTCAGCCAGTGGAGAAGCAGAGTCCAGGAACTGAAGGTTATGAATCCAGCTACGCGTGCTGCTTTGGTGAGAAAGGCAGACACATGCACTGTAACAGCCCTCCCATCTGTTTTAATTATGACTTTTTTTTTAACATATTTTGATACTAATTGTTTAACTCTGCAGCTTGCGGAGTTAAACAATCCAGCACCTCAGGCATCTTCAGGTGGCTTTGGCCTAGCAAGCACAACTGGATTTGGACCCTCTACATCTGACTTTGGAAGCAAAGGTAAAGATTAAGATTGTTTTATTGTAACAGTAGAAGGGTCACAATTCATTATTCTGTGAAATAGGAGAAATAGTAATTTACCTTTTTGTAAAGAACCAAAGGAAGTGATTGTTCCTAGCGAAGAAGTCACTTTTTGTGAAAATACAAAATTGTCATTTTGGCTTCAGCTTTTGTCTTGTCTTAATGTCCTAAATGTGATTCTGTAAATTTATGTTACAGATCATGTGTAACAAGCTTTTTGTTGCCCAGTCTGAATATACAGCATCAGATAGTCAAATATGCACTAACTGTTGCTCATATGTTAACTCTGAAATCTCTCTGCACATGCAGGATTTGGAGCTCCAGCAACTCCAAGTTTTGGGTTTGGTTCTTCAGGTGCGCCATCAACTTCAGCCAGTTTTGGTAGCACCCCAGCAGCTCCTACACAACCTCCATCTGGGTTTGGTTCTTCCTCTGCAGCCTCCTCTGCTCCTTTGGCTTCAACATTTTCCTTCACTGTCCCTCCCTCTAACAAACCAGAGGCTACTTCAGGATTTGGCTCGGCCTCTGGGTTCAGCTTCTCATCTACGGCAAACACAGGAGGGGGATTTGGGAGTGGCTTTGGGGCTGCACCTGCACCTACACCTGCCACAGCACAAAGCAGCAGTATATTTGAACAGGCGAGTGGAGGATTTGGGACAACTACCACTCCAGCCCCAGCGGGAGCCGGGTTGGCCGGCGGGTCATCGGACAGTCTGTTTTCCCTTGAGAGCAAACTGACTCCAGAAGAACTGAATCAGTTCAAGGCAAAGAGGTTCACTCTTGGTCAGATTCCTTTGAAACCTCCTCCAGCTAACATGCTAATAGTATAATATATGGTAAAACTTTTTGATTTAATAACATATAATGTATACATTTTTTTTCCTGCACAGAACCTTTGTTAAATTCAAAATAATTTGTTGTTTTTAAGATATAGTTAATGATCAAACACTGTAATTGGGGAATGTTTAGCTCCATTTAAGATATTTATGTATGTGTAACAATGCTGCCAGATGATTTTTTTTTTTTTTTTTTCAGTTTTGACTTTCTGACACCAAAGATGTCAATAGTTGATAAGAAAAATCTATTTTTTGGGTATGTGAGTATACTGTATGAATACTCAAGAATATATCACAACAAAACATTAAAAACATGCTATGAACTTGGTTGGAAACTGTTATTTGCACAAAGTCCCCATCCCATTTCATGGACACTGTCCTCTTGCCTATAAATGTAGTTCAGTGAGTATGTCATTGGACTGCAAATGGATTTTCTTAGTTGCATACTGTAAACTTGCAAGCTTATATTTGGACAATTCCCACGGAAGGTGTGAGAGTACAAGCCTAAAAATGCCTCTTAACATCATAGAGAGACACCAGACATGTACATAAATGTATTAGACCAGCTTATTTAAAAAAAAGTTTTTTTGCCTCAGGTTTTTATTTTTCTCCCACTCTTTTTTTTTTTTTTTTTTTAAACTCAGATTGCAGTTTTGAAACAGCTGAAGCCTTGCCCATCAATCCAAAAATGATACATCCACAACAGCTCATAGGCCTACATCCACTGAAGAAGAGGAAAGTAGGGTAGTGCACAGATGACAGTGAGTGAGTAAGCTTTTCAATATGTATTCATTAGGTTCTGAGCATTCAGTGGCACTACAAGAAGAGTAATACAGTGATGAAGAGACAGCAATAAGCTATTCTGCTGCTATAAGGGCTACAGCTCTGCTGACTAGAGCATATTTTCAAGTGACAGACTGTGATGTCAGCAAAAGGTAAAACTGAGCTGTGTGTCTGAGTGTGAGTTATAAGTATCAAATGAGTCCATATCTTGTGGCCAGGTCAGAATCATTATGTATATAGTACAAATTTATGCCTAGCTAAAAATGTTAACACAGCATCCACTGCCAGCAACACTGCTCAACATAGTAATTTTCTCTCCTCAATCTCTCAGCAGTTGTGTCCCGCCCACCTCCCACTAGCAGATAATACATAAATGATTCAACAGATTAATGAACGATTGAAATAGAGCCTATCTCATGAAGCTTGCACGCCCATTTCAGTGAAACTTGTTTAAATTACCATGTAGTGACTCTTAAATACATCTGAGAAACATGTGCATTCATGAATGGTTGTTTCCCCAACAGCAGATATGCAGATCTATTCACTAACTGCTGCAGCTTCAAATTGCCAGTCTGTGTTTATGTAACATATGCAGGAGAAAGATGAGACATGAATCTTTGGATGCTTGCACACACATAAATTCTGAATGTTTTACTGGGAACATTTCATCATTCTGAAGTACATTATGGCCTGAATAAGGTTGTACAACTTTCTTATATTATAACAGTAATTTCTTCCTCCTTCCCTGCTGGGGACTGTCTAGTGTGCACAAGAGGATTTGGAGACATGACATTTCAGTTAAAACAATCATGCACGTTCAGTGGCTTCAAAAGATATTTCATTTCCTACACCTTTTTCAAACTTTACTACGGCATGTAGCTGATTTTCATTTTAAATGATTAAGCTGCTATTTTGTCATTACTCTGCACTTAATAACCCATAATTTGAAAAAAAAAATCTGTTAAACATCAGAAACCAAAATCTTTAATTTACAGCAGTATTCAGAGCCTTAGCTCAAATTATGTTCAGGTGCATCCTGAAAGACACACCTGTGAAAATACGGTTCCACAGTTCAAACTGCATGTCAGGACAAAAATCAATGGAGTCAAAGAAAAACCCTGTACCTCTGCAATAAAATTGAGGTGAGCTCTAGATAAGGTAGCAAAATTATACAACCATTTCTGAGGCTTTTGAGTGTTCCCAGGGGCACAGTGGCCTCAATAATTGTTAAATAGAAGGAGAAGCACAACTTTCCGGGCAAACAGAGAACTAAAGCAAAAATGGCCTTGGTCATCAAAAGATTCTCTGGTCTGATGAGACAAAAACTGAATTCTGTGAGCACAACTCCAAGCTCCATGTCTGAGCATCAGGCTTTGCTCATCAGCTGACTACGGTGAAGCATGGTGGTGACATTATCCAACACTTATTGATTCTTACCCAAAGAAGACCCAGGGCTGTACTTGCTGCTTGTTGGTTCAACAAACATCTGACTTAAGGGTCTGAATACTTCTGTAGATTATTATTTGTGTATTATGTTTTTAATAAATTTGCAAAAAATTGCAAAAACATGTTTTAACTTTGACATTGCTCGTGGTTCAATAGGCAAAAATGTCAATATCATCAGTTTAAAACTGAATATAAAAAGTAAAATGCACAGAAAGTTAAGGGGTTAAACCACTGCAAACATACCAGTCATATGCTCCTCTAAGCTCCATCCTACTCCACTCTGCTATGAAATTATAGCTCACACAAGCCAGGTCACATGTCCATGCTGTCTACTGTAATCTAATAGACTGAGACCTGACTCCAGCAGGATAGACTGTATATGGTGCTCTAATACATTTAGCACATTTTCCATAGGGCTTGTCTGCCTTGACAATTCCCTGTATAGTGTAGCGGTGCAGGCATGTTAAAGCCCTAAACAGATCAATCCTCTGAACTACGACTTCTGCCTACAGCTATTAGAATTTTTTTCTCCCTTGCTGGATTCTCCACATCAGCATCTGTATGACACTGCGCTCAGTGCTATTACAGAGCCATAGTGGTCAGCGGATGACAGCAACAGATGCCTCTATACCACCACATGAATCTCCTCTCCCGACAGAATGCCAATGAGCTGATTTGGATTCACTGCTGGTATTAATGTTTGATGGGGGCTGATTCCCGTCGACTTACTGTTGCAGCAGAGAACAAGGCTTAGTAATTGAAACAATGAATCCTGGGGTAGAACTTATTGTGCTGTGCCACAGCAGTTTGCCAGTGGGAAACAAGCCATTGATCCAAGGCCACTGATTAATGCCATTTTGAGTGGCTTGCTGCATGGGTGACTCAGTGGCCCATATTTCACAGGCAAGGGTCTTAACCTGGCTTTCTGTGCTGCACATGTTCACGGGTTCATATTGGAATCAGTGGACCATGTTTTCCTGACACTGATGCAATGACAGTGACAATGACAGCATTAAATAAAGCAAAGTAAATACTGAACCAGTAAAGAGGGGGGGATTATTAAATCATTTCAATCATTTCATTAAATGAATATACATGTGCAGCATGCACTGTGAAAATGTCTCCTTTTATGTATATGTTTTTAACATTCTGTTATTTCAGTGTGGTAGACTGAGCAACAATAAAGTAATTTAATTTTAAGTCGTGACTTCTCAGGCAAGTTTTGAAGTTTAGTTTGAAAAAAATTTCTGAAATGTACCATATCTTTTAAATTCTAACGTTTTAATCACTTGGTCTGTAAAATGTTGACATGCCATAGATTATAGTCTATAACTCTTACAAACTGATGCTGTCTCTGCCTGCTTCTGAGTTTTGGGATCTGACTTTTACCAGTGCAAGGGGTCTAATATTTAGACCCACAGGCACCCAAGTGGTTGATCCAAGTCACACACCTCTTTATTTTGGTTTAAATGTAGCATGAGGAATATATGCTTACAATCATGTATGGATTACTGGATGTGCCCAGGGGCCCAAGGGAGTTAGGGGGGTCTCTAGACCAGAGAACCATGGAGGGACTGTTAAAAGTAGATTTAAAAAACTATACAAAATGACTAAAAAGCAACAGAAAACCAGAGAAAAAACCAAATGAAACACAAAACAAGTAAAACAAGTCCAAAGTGACTGTAGACAGATGTAAAGTTAACAGAAGAAAACACAAACTGTTTACAAGGAGAGGTGGGGGCCTTTTACATGTCCCTGCTCAGGGGCCCATTGCCTCCTAATCCGTCCATGCTTACAGTATCAATATTTATATTTAGACAAACACACAGACAAACCCATAATCCCTCCTTGATCCCTCTAACTTTCCTCCTCACACGAGATGTGGTCCGTATGCTGGCCTCGAAAGGCCACGCGTTGTCGCTGTTTGCCTGAACAGCACCCAGACCTTCCAGTAATCCCGTCTGCCCCTGTCCCTCCCCTCCTCCCATCCCTCCGTCCACGGCAGCGCGTCTCTCACCGCGGCTCGGATGCAGTGTGACCAGCAGCGCTGAGCGGAGAAAGCGTGCAGCACCTCGCCGTCCGCACACCAGCACTAAAACTAAAGCCCAAACGATGACATTCTTACACACACGACACAAGCAAACATTTATTTGACAACTTCCGACCCCCACACCTTGCCTTCGCCGCTCCTCGCTGTAAGCGGTAAGTGGTCCGATTCCTTTTTTCAGTTTCCACAGAAAACGATGGTGGAATCAAGCGATATTGCGAATAATGCAATTACTAGGAGATCAGATGACCAGTGTTATGATGCGCATGGCTCAGACTGGGTGCAGTCTTTGGAATTTGTTTTTGTTGTAGTGTCTTCAGAGGCAGTGGGTACTAGGTGAGATGATTAGTGATAGCTGGGGAGACTTGGCTTCTAATTATTTTGAAGAAATACAAGGCAACCATTGCCAAAATGCAATTACAGCTTACAGGTGCATGTCTTCTCCTACTTCAACCAATCTCCTTAAGTGTTTAAAGAGATTAATGCGGTCATATGAGATGATGTGGACAAGATAATGCACATCAATGCTGCACTGAGCCATTACATTGTGGCCTAAATACTTTTAGACATGTAAATATCGTCTTTATTTATTTATTTATTTATTTGCTTGTATTTTCTCCAGTTTACAAAACGTGCTATAAGTGTTTGGGTGCATTTTTCCCCCCCTAATGTGGCTTTAGAAAAAGACAAGTAATTTATTGATTTATCAGTGTAGGCAAGAAAGTTAAGCAATGTCAGCTGTCAAATGTGCCCTTCTGCTGCTGATCTGTAGGAGGGTCGTGTGGTGAGGTCAAATGCATAAAGGTGCCTCGGGACGCCTGACTTGACAGTGGAAAGCAATTCGCTGGTTCTCTTTATTGATTGTGTTTGTGTGAGCACGGGTGACAGTAAAGGTAGCAGCGGAGAAGGGAGAGTGGGGGGAGAGAATAAGCATATTTTCAGATCCCAGTGCTCTGCCAGCATTTCAGGTTCAAGCCAAGTGCATGCTGAGCTGTGAGATTATGTCAGATGGCCCCACGCACATGTATGCATGCTCATACTGTGTTCATCACCTGTGGATGGGGGCAGTAACATGTGACAGGGCTACAGAGCCTCCTGTGTGTTTCTATACGTTTTGCTAAGAAAATACAGCAGTCTGAAAGCTGTTTGACATTTCTGCCATCTGGGATTGTTAGTTTGAAGCACTGGATGTGACGTATAAAGTGTGGACATTAGCTGGCACTCATTGCTCTGTTTTTTAGCAGAAGGAGAAAACAAAAAGATATGACCTAAACTCTTGCAAGCCTTGCCTAACACACTTGATTTGCATCCATTGTGACAGAATGCCATATTTCAGAAACTCTGCAGTCTGTACCAGCACAGAAGATAGAGAGAGAGAAAAAAATCTTTACGTCGTCAAACAGCTGTGCCACACAGGTCACATGGCTGTTTATGAAATATTCATTTATTTGTGTCACAGCGTGTTTCCATATTTGGATGGGTGTGGCTACCAAGCAGCCTGGAGATACGTGGCACACACGTTCAGAGGGCTGACAGATCAGCACAGCTCTGAAATATTCACCTGGGTGAAATATATGCATGTGTGCATGTGTCTATGAGGGTATGTGTTTGACTCTGAGTAGTAAAGGGAGATGCATCAGATAGTATCAGATACGCTGGCTACTCAAAAGGCCAGCCTGACCGTGATGCACTGTATCATCTTCCATCAAAGAGTCTCTGCTCACAGGCACACACACACTCACCCTCTCTTTAAAATTGATAGCTGGAAAGGGCAAAGGCCAAGTCCAGTGCAGCACACACACATACACACACACACTCACATATGCACTGACACATCTGAGCACACTTCAGATCTGTGGTTGGCCGCTGCTGGTCCCGGCTCTCTTTGAAATGAAAATCAAATGAAAACAATGAAGGGACAGAGCAGACACTTATCATAGTAATGAGCAGGCTTCACTGAGTTCATCTTTGTGTGTGTGTGCATGTGTTGCACCTTATGTGGCAGTGTGGACTTATCTACAACCATCTGTGATGCACAATTCACTGGTCAGCTGGTATGCATCATCAAAGACGGGGTAACAGTGAAAACTTGCCAGTGAGACACTGTAGTCACGTATGGGTGTGGGATATGTATGTGGGGTCTTGTATGAGTTAATTTGTTTTACATTTCATTGCACACTGTCAGGCGATCTTACAGGCGAATGCCAGTGGAGTTTTTCCAAATGATACTGGACTCTTCAAAAAGAAATCAATTCCACTCAACACCTGATATGGATTTAAGGATGCTGCAGAGAAGAGCTGACCTCCATTACAACCAAACACCTTTCAAGCAGAAAAAAGTCTGCTATGCTTCCTGCTAAAAGGAGTGTGTAACAGAAAAAGGTGGCGTTTGTAGTTCTTCATAGGGTTTATATCTGTACTCACTACTTTTTTTTTGACTCGTGCTATATTTATTCTTCATTTGGTCAAACTTAAAGTTAATGCTAATCATGCTTTAATTGGGATTTATCTGAATTTTTGTAATGCTTTTCACTGTACATTGTGTCTTAATAGAAGAAGAAACTGTATAGTGTATATCATTAAAACATTCAAATTATATAGGCCAAAATGATACATCAACAGTGTAATCAAATTGCATCTAATGAAAAAGATATGACCTAATCCCCTGACTATTTAAGAACATAGTTGCATATTATGATTCACAATATAACAAACACATTCTGAGTACAATTGTAGACAATTAAAATATGTTACATTAATGGCAAATAATACAGAGTTAATATCATGTATGGATAGAGCACTATCAGTCTGACACCTAAACATGGAAGCTGCACATAAATGAGGTCACATATAGAAGGATAGCAGAGGGAAAATGGATTAAAAGCCTTTGATAGACATCTTAAAACATAACCAGGCAGAGAACTAAATATACAGCTCTTATCTTTTCCTCCCAAAGGATCTGACTATGTTCCAATGCACACATTGCTTCAAGAGGTTTAGCAGTAAATAAAACAAAGAGGCGAGCTTTAGTTGACCCCAGCTATGTCTCCACATAACACATCCCGTTCTGTCTAAACTGGGAGTTGGTAATCCGGGCACGGTAAGTGGGGTGAGATCCTGTGTGCTGCTTCGCCCCAGGCTGGCTACCATTTTCCCAGGTGGGATGGAGAAAGGGGGATGTGGCTGAGGGCTAGTGAGAGAGATGTCACTGACCACATTAGTCACCAGAGAAAGCAGGCCATGAGTCAGGAAAGCTCCCAGTCTCATCCATCACGCCCCTCTTAACCCACTTTCCTTCTAGCACAGTCACTCCAGCTTTTTATTTTTCTATTTTCTGCCAGCTCTCCATCCCCCTGCTGCTGACAAAACAACATCGGCAAGGCGCAAAGAGAATGGTTCAGTGTCGGACGGCAAAAAGAGATTGAGGCGCAAACTCTGTAATGCACAAAGGGAAACGGGAAACAAACAGCGTCTACATTTGAAGTAAATAAATAAAACCATTACAGGGAGCTTGTGGAGTCTGTGTCATTGAGGAGAGAGGGAGAAGATAACATAGTGACATAATGTGTCTCATTTTCACACCAGATTCCCATGGTTGTGTGAAGAGAAACCCTGTGAGCTGGTGAGACCGCTGTGGGGTGATAAGTGATGATATGAAAGGGTCTCACTTCTTCAAAAGACTGTTGGCGTAAATCCTGGGCAAGATATTTGATTCACTGCTGAGATGAAAACATTATATTACCAGCTCAGCTGTGCAGGGATTAGTGTGGAAAATAGGAGAAGCTGGGGATGAGTAAAGGAACATTTCAAACTAATACTCCACAGGGTAGTGATTTGATGGTTATCAATGTGGCTTAGTGACAGCATTTTTGTAAATTATTGTCATGTAATTGTTATTACTGCCAAAAGGTAATGACCAACCACCCAAAGTTGTGTTTATGTAAACAGTAATCTATCAATCTGATCAATCCCTATAGATTAGATGCCAAACAGACATCTCCGGTTCATGAACCAGCACTGAATTGTTACTCCATTTGTCAGGCGTAAACATCTATCACAGTTTGCAGACCGACGTTCAAGTTCAATCTTGATATATCGTGCATGCCAGTGTTATGCCACACAGTTTTCATGAGCAGTAGATTTTTACTTGCTAGTGAATTCAGTTTTGGTTTTGCCTCCGAATATGATGGCTTAGATGGTCTGCCTAGTGAAAACTTTTTAGAGCCTGTCTCTCTCTGCCTGTGGTTCTTGCCTTTTTTGTTGAGATGCTGTTGTGTTCCCAGATTTTGAGCAATTAGTTATTGGAGTAGTATGTTTTCATAGCCGATAGAAATGACAGCCAAAACTAAGAAAACAAAACCCAGTGTAAATATCCTCTGATAACGGATGTTGTAGACTTGCTAGAATTTACATTTATTCAAGTAAGCTTTAAAAAATACTTCTTGGTTCTTAAAAATGTAGTTTCCTGGAATCGTACAGAAACAACATATTTAGTCCTAGTATCCTGATGCATGCATGGATTTTTTTTTTTTGCTTTTGCAAATAAAAAGAACTAGCAGTTATACTTAATTCAAGTATGCATTAAATACACACCATAATGACTTATGCTGTCATGACAAATAGTCTTTAATACAAAGGAATATGTTTGTCAGTATTTGCCTCATGATTAAAAAAAAAAAAATAATACTAATGGCTCCTCCTTGTTTCCTGCTACTTCACTGGTCACCCATGTGTGCTGCCCAAGTTATTTTCAATTCCAAATCACATCTGATACAACCTCAGGCAGGCTAACCTGACCTATTAATTGTAGATCGGATAGAGAAACTGTAAACCTTTGCCACCCTGCCGTGGCTGATTCGGACAAAACATGGTGTGGCAGATCGAATTTATTTTTGCTGTCACAAGGTGATGTAGAGGCAGTGACTCAGTGACTCACCTCATTAAAGATTTTATTGGATACAAACGTGATTGGGCCAGTGGGACTTGCAAAGCCAAAGCTACTTAGAGGTCTTTTTTATGTGAGTTTCATGGCTGTTAGCATTCGATTCAGATCCATGTGCGTGTTCACCAGGCGTAATATAGATTCACAAAGTGTGAAATGTGAAATTTGTGAATATTTAATTATGCTGTGATTGTATCTGGTCAGTGTGTTTCTACTCTCCCTGTCAATATGAAGCTATAAAATATGAACTCTAATTGTTGTCAGAGCTGGGTGTTTTACAGAAGATTTGGATGTTAATTCAAGCCAGTGGGTGATCTAGATTCATTAGCCAAGACATCAGTGTCAACACCCTCTGTCATTCAATATTTTGGCTGCTTTTTCTGCACATAACTTCCAGTACAGCATGTGTTTTTGCACTGTGCTGGGTTTCTCTGTGTGTGATTTTGTGTGTGATCCATTTGGCTCTCAGTCATCCCACAACCTGGCACTCTTACTGTCCTCTGTGTTTATGTGTAGCTGCATAACCAGCCTTCTGTTTTCTTGCCCTAAAACACCCCTTATGGTCAGAGACACACACACACACACACGCACACGCACACACACAAAACACCAGGCCACACACAACGGCAGCAGGCGCATACAGTATCACAGCCTGGGAGGTTTCCATAGTAGCCTCAACAGGAAGTGCATTACAACTCCTGTCTGTCCCCGTGCACTGCCGGTGTGATTGTTCACCATACATACAATTTTTTTTTGTTGTATTTATGTGTGTGTGTGTGTAATGGCTGATATAAAATGTGGAAACAAATGCTCTAATTAGGATGTGCAGTTTTGTAAAAGTAAGTAAGTGCCTCAGCATTTTTTTTTTTTTTGTTTTACATCTATTTCCTGGTCATTTCTGCACATTGTTTCTTTTGCACTGTTACAGATATTTACAATCTACTCAGCTGTTTACCTTTAACTAATCATTTCTTTTTCAACATAATCCTTCCTTATATTACAGGTAATGTCCCATAGTTGAGATTTTTATACCAAAAAAAGAACAAGACACAGACCTGCCTTTAATTTGAAAATAGTGTGTCAATCTTAAGTTAGGAGGACTTTTATCAAATTAAAAGTACACCTGATGACATTTGACCAGTATCAAATGAGCAACAGAACACAGCCTTTATTTATTAATTACTGTTACTTTTGCTATGATTCAGTTCAGTTTACTGTCTCACATGCCAGAAACACTTGGCAAAGACACAGCCAAAGAGACTCATCCAATAACAAACGGAAACAAAACATCAATTAACAAATGTGACACATAGCAGTAAAAACAGTAAGTGCAGGCAATAGATAAAACTATTTAAAACGGATTAAAGCGGAGAAGTAAAATGGCATTTGGTTCATGTTTACATTGAGATTTATTACGGTTACTCAGCTGTGTGTTTCCTAAATAAGACACTCTGTATCTGCATATCTTTACCACAAATAAATTATAACTAACTGACAAGAAGTGATACTGTGGCCTAAAGAGCGTCTTTAAAGAGACCTTTAGTGGATTGTGAGGTTGTGGCATTTGTATTTATGGGTGGAACTGCGAGGAAAGATCATGTTTTCACTCCTTTTCCACTCTGTATACCGACTGCAGATAGTCATGCTTGGTGGAATCACACTGAAGCAGTTTTTTTTTACTTCAACACTAGATTGCAAACAGTTTTTTCATTGTCCTTTATAAAAAAAAATCTGCAGGTGCTTTTTTTTTGTGGCCTTTCCAGTTTAATCTAAAATATAACGGTGTCCTTTCTAGCATTTTATTGAACCTGCCGAAAGCATCTGTGTGGGGTGGAGACTGGTGGTGTCGAGGTGCGGAGTAGGTGCCGATAGTGAGCCGTTTGCTGACGGGAGGAGAAATAAATGAGCTCTGAGATGAGAAGTTAAGAGAGAACAGAGATGTATGGCAGGGGAGCTGTCTGGCACAGAGATGAAGACAGATGGGCTCCGGGTCTGCCTTTAGGTCCAGTAAAACATTGTGTGGGGACAGGTACAAGGTGGTATCTTCAACTGTGACACTGCAGATATTAGAGACTTCTAAATGCAGGTGCAGGTTTGGGGATTGTTTTAATTATCCAGAAATGGGTCTCGCACAAAGAAACCCCAAAACTGATTTGCCCTGTTCAGCATAAATTCGCTGCTTTTCTAAAGGTAAAAACATCTCACTGGCCAAGCATGTAAAGCTGAACTGAATCAATCTTTGTTTGTCAAACTCAAAGCTAAGCAGTAAACCTCTGAAACCAATATAGCTCAGTGTCACTCGTCAGAGTAGATAACCTGTACACTGGATTGTGCCTAGACAGACACACCCATAGAGGATCTCATGAGAGAAAGTAGAAATAGATGCAAGTCATATTTTTCTCCTTATCTTGTTTTCATTCCATTATTCCTCAGAGATCAGGCCCCAGCGTCCTGCAGTCTTGTGTCCATTCATCATGAACCATTCTGTCCTCTCACTCATCTCTCTGCATCCTCCCGCTTCCCTCCTTCCTTCTTCTCTGCACTCTTTCCTCTAAGAGCTGAATTGTTCTGTTTATCCCCCTTCTCTTGCAGCCTTCTTTATCTTTCTCCTAGCCCCATTTTCTCCTTCTCTGCTCGTTGTGTGTTCAAAGTACAGAAGCCCCCCAGAGAGCTGGAGAGGAGTGTGCATGGGCTGGAATAGAAACGAAGAAAGAAAGGGAGAAGAAAAAGGAGAAGGAAAGAAAATAAGAGCATATAGACCTGAATTTCAGGTTTCAAACCCCTACCTCCCCTGTCTCAATACCCTTTTCCCATCATAACAAATGTCGCTACAGTAGCTCTGTACAACGCATGTGGTCGTTCTCCTCCACCTCCTTGGCTATTATTATGAGTTTCATTACAAAATGCCAGAATTTGCACTTTGCTACATGAATTCATCATCCCTCAATAGCACCCACTTCAGTTATTGTGGTAACGGTCAGTGCATTGCTCCAAAAAGTGCTAGCCAGCAAAGTTTTTTAGGCAGTAAGCATCATGTGTGTGGTAATGTGGCTTAGCAGGACAAAGATGATGATGTACGGAGACAGTGTTGAAGCACACCGCATTTATATTTGAGCCTTCAATTCTAAATATATATTAAAGGAAAACTCACTCTTCTGTATATGTATTATGTATTATGACTGTCTTGGTAGTGAGATTTCATGCGCTGTTCTGTGCAATTACAGGCCGAGCAAGTAAAATCAGTGTCTTTTCCCATGCTAGCAGGCTCTGGAGATGGCACTGTGAATCATCCAGTCCATGTAACATTTTAGGGTGCTGAAATGTTGTGTGCCACCTGAGCTGCATATGGAACGCACTTTACTAAGTAACGCACTTACTGAGACCGCAAAATACTGCATTGCTGCACTTTCTGTGTTAATAAATAAATACACAGACTCAAAAAACAATAAAAACAATGTACAAGGACAAAAAACATCAAGGGGTGTAATCATCAAGAGAATAGATATGAACTATATGAAAAATGAGTAGTGAAGTTTTAGAGAAATATTAAAAAGGCATATGTGGAGGCACGATGTTAGCCACAGTGCATCTACATATTTAATGTGCCCTCAGGCTGTCAGTTTGGCCTGAGTAAAATCACTGTGATGTTAGGAGGGAGAGAAGGGAAGGAGTGAAGGAGAGGAGATGATGATGATGATGATGATGGAAGAAATAGTTTTCCCAGAGAAAGATAATAGGCCTTTTTTTTTTTTTTTTTTTTACAGAGGACGCTTTGACATGTCACGGCAGAAAAAAAAACGAAACGAAACACAGGTTTAAATAATATGGTGAAATCCATTTAGCTGCCTCAGATTCAGGGTTGTGGTGTGGTGTTTGCTGGCTCCTTGTCACGTTGTCAGGACTTAGTGAGACACTTCAACAGCGCAGAGCCAGCATCTATTTTATTCACACCTGTGCTTTTCCTGCTATGACAAGTCAAAATGTCTGTCCTGAAAACGTCCTGCAGAAACTGCGCTCATCGCTTAGATGTCACGTTGAAGTTAATCAAAGTTTGGCAAGTGTGGGCAGTCTTTGCAGGATTCAGTCAGCCGATGACGACTTCAGCTGCAGAGTTTATCGTCTGTCATTCTTTAAGGTCAAAAACCGAATATGACTAAGAAAAAAAAAATGCAAAAGACAAATACCAGCTGACAAGGTCTGCCCTCAACAGCAGGCCAGCCCTGACATTTGTGTGTGTGTATGACTGGAGATATTTCTTAACTCGCTCAAACAGCCGTCTTCCATCTGCAGTGTCCTCGCCTGCTGACCTTTGTGGTCTTTGTTTCCACAGTTTGCTGAAGTATTGGGGATCAGAAAGACTTTTGAGACGTTTTCATTTTTTATTATTTTGTATCATTATCATATTAGCAGAGGAAGTCATTTCTGCTTCCTCTGCTAATATGTGGGGAATTTAATTGAAAACCAAGCTGTGGTTGAAATTTAAACTCAGTGTCCCTCAGTCCTGCAGACATAAGACAAGCTGTTGGACTGTATTTCTCGTCTGCCGACCCCCTTGATCTTCTCTTCTGTACATTCGCCCTCAGCTTATCGTCTTGTCCTCTCTTTCCTCAGCCCCACTCCAAATTTCCGGCCCTCCAGTCTAGCAGGACCATGATGCTCAGCAGCTCAGTGGAGGTGCCCAGCCCGGGCGGGATGAGTGGCCTCGGTGGCCTCAGCGGCCTCAGTGCAGCAGCCCGGAACGTGGTGCGCTCCTCCAGCATTTCAGGGGCCATGTACAACCTGGAGAAGAGTCCCGGCAGTGGGGGCCCGGACTCCACGTCGCTGACTGGTAACAAGAAGCGGCGCTCAAGTTTGGGCGCCAAGATGGTGGCCATCGTGGGGTTGTCACAGTGGAGTAAGAGTACGCAGCAGCTGAACCAACAAGGTCAGTGTACAGTTTGAAATCTGTAGGGCGTAAACAGGGATTGTTGGGTTTTTTAAACCTTCTGTCATCTTTTTACACTCGTTATGTCTGGTTGTGTTTTCCATCACATTCTCTCTCTCCAAAATTTTTTTTCTCCTTTTTTCCAATTCTCACTGTGTCAGGTCAATGAGACCTCTGCTGTTTTCACTCCGAGCCTCCACAGTACTTCTCTCCTTCCACTTCTGTCCTTTTTCTCTGGCTTTATCTCTCCTTGACCTCACTTTGCTTTTGTCCATTTAATCATAGTATCTACGGTTTGAGGACGTTGATTATTTCTTTAGATTCCAAGCTGCAAAGTATATCTTATTACCAACTAAGGCTGTAGGTTTAATAGGCAAGACATTTACTGTAATTGTCGTTTTTCTTCTGGCTTGGTTTTAAGATGACAAATTCATGTCTTTAAAATGATCAATGCTTTCCCGGTGCAGTTAAATTGTTACATTGGTACTAATACTGGCCAAGAAGAACAGGGATTGTTTTATTATATCCACAATGACACTAACATAATGCAAAGACTGTTTAGTGGTGCACTATACTAATATCCTATTCAACAAGCTTTGAGAGGTTTTACCTTATTTTGGTATTATCACTCTATTGAGTCCTTTCTAAAAGGCCGCAGTGTTGTTATAAGCATCACTGTGTGTTAAAGTTAGCCATGTAGCTAGTATGTATGGTGGCTGTATGGCAATAATAGTGGTGTTATGTTCTAATATGTCTCCCATGGGGTATAATTACAGATACTGTGCAGCTGGAATAGATGTGTTTCACACAAACCCACTCATTCCTGGTGGGAAATGAGAAAAACATGCCACAAACCGAGGCTTGGTAAAGGCTGAGAAATAGGACCAAGAGGGACAGGAGGCGAAACTCATTCCAATGCAGTTAAAGAATTTTTCTTCATTTTTCAGTATCTGTCATAACAAACATGTTGTTTTTCTTTCCACCTCCTCTCAGGATATTCCTTTTTTCCTTTCAGTAGACTGAACTGTAACCTTTTCAGAGCACTGTATCCATGTCTGTCTTTCCGCTTGCCTGCGCGCTTTGTCTTTTAACGCTATGAAAATGTACAGTTGCAGTACAAGATCTGAGACTCGCACCATTTAGATATCAATACCAGTACCAGAACGGTCCACTTGTTCAGGTGTAGTCTATAATAGTAAACTGAGTTTGGACTGTTGGCTCACTTAAAAGAATCAGCAGATAATGAAAGTGAAAATAATTGTAATATCTAACAAACATTGTCTACACAGAAGGTGTAGCATGAGCAGCATGTTAGCAGCTCTGGTGGTCTGTGTGTGGCTACACGTTGAGTTGTAGGTTTTAGAAGCCAAACACAATCACTGTAGTCTGGGGTAATGGTGGAAAATGGACATGGAGCATGGTGTGTGTGTGTGTGTGAGGGTGTGTGTGTGTGTGTGTAGTTGTTCCACAACTTTAAGAAAGAGCTGGTGTGATTAAAAACATATCTGTTCTGTCAGATGCTCATGAGACAGCCATCTAAAATGCAGCTTAAAGTCTAAGTCTAAGAAAGTGTAGACAAACTAGAAGGTCACAAAGCATCCAGTGACATCTTTCACTTCCAAACTTGACATCATTTGATACTCAGTGCTATGGGTCTGTTTTGACCAGTGCTCAAAAACAGAGATTTGTAACCCAGGCCTTGGTTTGGGATGCTTTAGGATATTGATCCAATGTCCAGCCGTTCCTGATCCTGATCTGTTCTGGCCAACTGACACATCACTTACAGTGGGTGGGATAGGGGATTTGCCTTGTCAGACAAAATAGCTGTGGCCTTGTCTCACTGAAATTAACTTCCAGGATAATTTCAGTCTCTTTGGTATACTTCTGGGTGGTGTGGTGGTAAGGTTTGTCTCTGTCTATTTGGCCCTTTGGTGAGTGAGTGGAGATCTGTCCAGGGTATACACCGCCTCGCACCCAGTGTCAGCTGGTATTGCCCCCCCCCCCCCACACACACACACCCTCCGTGACCATGGATAGTCCAGAATAAGTAGTAGATGATGAATGTTGTACATCATGGTGGAACCATGACTGTATGCAGTCATTATAATAGGATCAGGCAGCTTTACGCTTGTCTCTTAGTAATGACAGATGTGAACTGATGGTTGAACAGTGAAAGGAGAAGAAAAATAATGTTTTGAAATGCAGCAAAGGAATGTGGATTAAAAAATGAAGGTGGAAAAATTGATACATGCTCTCACGCCAGCTCTAATGTGGTCACCATATGGCTGACTAGCTGCACACACAGCAACGCAAACACAGTCGTCTAAATCCTGTTTTATTCTGTATCAGTACCTGTTTTTGGTACCCATAAGTTTGAGATGGCTGTTGTTCCAGTGCTCAACACACAAAAAAGAGCTCAGCGCGCTCAGGCACAGCTGACACTTGTCTGACGCACAGAAAGCTGTCGATATTTGCACCACAGGGGCTTTAATGTCTCTGTGTTCACGGCGTCGAGGAGAGCACAGTGGAGGGGAAAGTGTGGATGAGGAGGCTGAGGATGTAGAGAAGAGGAAAGAGAGACGGCGGGTGTGTCTAAATTTAGATGTTCTCAGCTGCCAGAGGAACACATCACGCCTGGAACAAAATCACAGTATCATGCACTGCTCCTTCTTCTTCTATCATCTCTGCATGTCTCCTTGCCATGGCATGCTCAGGTTTCGCCTCCCTGCATTGGTCTCAACAAATCGTTCAGCTGAAATTACCCCAACAAGATGATAGCACCACAATACTAGGAACTGGCCCTTACAACTTCACTACGCTGAACCTGGAAACCTGTTCCTGGAGACAAATAAGGTCGTTTACTCAATGACCCAGTGAGGCCGAATCTAATGTTTTCCCCAATTAGAGGCACAAAATGGGTATATATAATTAGGTGGAGCAGCCACACTGAGAGACTGACTGACAGAAGGTCACACAGACTAACAGAGCGACAGACAAACATACCTCCCCGCTTAATCAAGTTTGATTAGGTTCTGTGTTCTCAGTCTGGTCAGCTGTCAGTGCTCCATGTCCTGAGTGGCACATGCATTGTTTGGGCTGATGGGGCGGGCTGGCTCAGGTGTCAGCCCCCTGCTCTGCATGGTTTGTCAGCTAACAACCAATAAGCCACAGGATGAATTGATCCCCAATAAACAGGAAATTTGAAGAAGTACATGTGGGGCTTTGGGTTCTGAATGGGGGAAAAGAAATAGAAGTAGTCACCTAACAAATATGAACTCATATGTCGTTTATATACTGATCTAAGATCAGAGAAGGCTTATATGTAGTCAGTAAAAATATATTTCTGCTGTTTGCTTTTTATCCTCCAAAAGAAAAGATGAATTTATAACTAAATAGACTAAATAAAATGAATGAGGGGTAATAGAGTGACTGAACACTGAGATGGATGATAGAGACACAGAAGTAGAAAAGACAAAGTGAATGGGGGCAGTGGCGGAATATGTCAGCGTCTCATCATTAAAGTGCTATTAGGAGGTAATGTAGTTATGGTGTTGTTATTGTGCCAGAGTTTCTGCTGGGTAAGTTCTAGCTGTGTGCCACCGTGTGAATTGGATTCAGTCAATTTACAACTATCAGCTGAATCTGTCCTGCTAAGCTCTTGCGCTAGGATGTATTTTTGTAGCCGTGCCTAAGTAAGAATTGCATGTTATTTTCAAAATAACATCATTTCTGACATTATTTTCAAACGGTCAAAAAAACTAATGTTGCAACTCCTGAAAAAAATAGAGCTGTTGAAATTATTTGAGAAAGATTTACTGTTTAATTTGAATATGCAGCTGTAAACAGCCTTTCTGATCTGGTGTTATTAGCAGGCTTTGAACATATCATAACCTTGGCTGGATTACTGCCCAGTGATCTGGGCATTTAGAGAAGTCATGGTTAGTGTTGCACAGTTAGCTCACACTTTGGCAGTATAAATGCTGCAGGGCTCATGCTATATTTACAAGAAAGAAAGTAGGTATATAAACAAATATTAAGTAATCCTCTTTGTGCTGTTTAGTAAAGGCTACAGTGATGTCCATCATTGCTCCCTGTCTGTGGCACCATGTTGAGCCTCCTGTTAGGTCAGGTCCATCTTTGCCTATCACGGTTCTGTGCCAGTTCATTTTCATGGGCGTATCTGTCTCAGATCAGCCTTTGGGATGCCTGAGCCATTTCACTCTGGTGTACTGTCTTTGATCATTATTTGACCCATTACTTTCCCATTGTTGAATGACCACGGCCTTTTCTCTCTGTACTGCAATGGTTATACTGTGTATATCTGCTTTTAACCAGTGCTATTTTTAATGTCTCACATATTGTTCAGTCTTTCTACACACTGCAGGATTATACCCAGCGTGGTCTTAGTTATATGCAGATGTTTTTCAAGTGACTAGAAATGACTGAAGTTCAGGTATTTGTTTGGCAGCTCTTTGTGATTTCTCAAGGAGAATGTTTATTATGGAGTGTCGCTGTTGGCACCATACCCGAGCCTTTAACTCCGGTGTACTGTCTTTCATCAGACCCTTGACCTAAGACCGATTTGAACAGTAAGTCTCATAAGCAAAGCTTTAAAGGTTTGCTAACATGACCAAAAACACTGTACAAAATAGTTTTTTGGTGCAAAATACAGTCGGTCACAAATCTTTGTTTTACCATCTTCACATGCTGGTTTTAAATGTATGAAGTAGGACAAGGACATTTTCAAAGCCTTCACAACATTTTCAGACTGCAGCTGAGACCTTAATGGATGACATTTAATTATGCCCTCTGGTGTTTCCAAACAGGATAGTATATCTTTAGAGAGTCAAAACTGACAAGATTTATTAATTTATTTGATATTCACAGGTGAATTTTATATCCCCAAATGCACATTTTCATATTTTGTAGCGTTATATTATGCCACAATATATTTTGACATCTCTAATATTCATTAATATCACCTATCTGTCTCTGCACTAAACTGCCAGAGATGACAACAGGAATAAAGGTGTCAGAATTGATTATAGCATAAAAGAAAAGAAGGAAAAAGGTAGGTAGCATAAATTCCTTCATGAGGTGTCAATGCGAAGCACACTTTCATAAAGCTGGTGGCAATGTGTGTGTCTGTATACAGACCCTTACCTTAGATACAGACTATTTTTATGCATTCCTACAGACATATTGTATGTTTTTCTTCCATAATGCGGTTTTCCTCATGTTTCTCCATTCATAGCCCTGACTCCCACTCTCATTGTGTTATTATTCTAGGTTTTGTGTAACAGCCCATTTGGGGATGGCATTTTGGTTCTGTCTGTGTTCTATTTATCACTTGCTATTATTAGTATCTGTGAGGAGAAAGTGCACACGCATACACACAAATGGTTTCCCGGCTTTAAATGGGTGAGTCACTCTTCCACTGAACATGTTCTTATCTCCTGTGCAGGTTTATCCATGACTGTGAAAACAGAGCCAGCAGAGCGGCTCCCAGTATACTGTTATTCTGCACAGAGGGCTGGGGGCTTGCAGAGAAACAAGTGCCACTGATGAGATGCAGTGCGCAAAGGGAGTTACATAAAAGAAAACCAGACATGGATGTGTGTCCGTGTGCATTTTTGGTGAACATCCCAGTGAAAGGCTTCAACACCAAGGCCAAACCCCACCTAGTATAAACAGAGTGTGCATGTGTTTGGCTGGTAAACATCCACACTCGATCACCTCACTGTTTTCTGCTCCATTTAGCCCTCCCAACCCACTCAACATCCATCCTTTTCTATTCTCAACCCTCACTTCTCAGTTTCTTCAAATATTCTATGTTTAATTCTTTTTTTCATTCTGCGTATGTGTTTCTGAAATATACCAGGGAAAAGAGACAGAGCAGGAAGATTGTCTGACTAAGGGAGAGGATACTTTTTAGTTTGCTTATTAAATTAATTCCAACTTTGTTCAAAGACAGCAGCCACATTTCTGGGTTGTACTGCTGTCAGACCAATGATTTGGAGTTGGCTGACTTTAACTCTAGCTCCAGCCTGTGAGTGGTGATATGTGAGGGGAATTTTGCCATTGCCAGTAATGTTAAGAAAACCATTTTTTTCCATTTACTTTTATTCTGTCTTTCAGGGAAGTAACCCAGATGTTTCCAGTTCATATGCCTGTGACTGTAAAAAGCTTCATGATTCTGTGGCGCAATCTACAGTACTGTGCTTTGAATTTTGTTGCTTTCAAAATAAAACCTCTGTAAGCTTTGTTCCTCTGCAGGTAGTAAATGTTCTCAAGCTACACATTTCATTTTTCTGAAAACAGGAAACATATGCCTACAACATAAATATTTACATGTGACTAGCCTTAGTTAGCTACTTAGAGACAAACAAAAAGTATCCCCCTCCTCAAAAAAAAAACAAAAAAACAAAACAAAAGAAGTGACAGAATTAAGATAAAGGAGTCATTTACTAAAGATTCTGAAAGAGTCTATGATAAATTTAGGGCTGACTCATGATTATTGCAAATGAAGGAAAGTAAATGTAACCTACTGTGCACTGTTGTGGTGCTAGGTGGTTTTGCACTTGTTTGGTTTTGTTGCTGACAAATTAGAAGACAGTTTCAGCTACCATTATTAGCTCAAGATAAATGTAGACTCTGGTTTTTAGTCTTTGTAGCTTCCTGTATACTTCTTCTACTCCTACATACACTGAACATTGCACTCCTCTACACTGGGATTAGCTCTGCAGCACAGGCAGATGTGATGCAGGGGGGAGATACTGTAGCTGTGGATAACGTTTTCGGACTGTCTTTCTATCCCAGGAACAGTTGAAAGTGCTTATCGGTTGTAGACACATTCCACCACCAGCCCAAACAAAATTCTCCAAACTAAATTCTCCAAACAAAATTCTCCAAACACTACTATAGTTTCATAGTGTTTGTGCAGAGATACCCCTTATCCATTTAATGTCACCATAGTGCACCATAGTTGTAGTATTTTCACAAAAACGTCTTTTAATTCGAGTGTGTTGTCTTTATCAGACTGTAAACATTTGCAGATTCAGTGATTGATTTTATGATTGTGAGGGAAATGAAAGTGATCAGGGACCTCAGCAACATCATCATAAAACAGACTAGTATGTCCACTGGTTAAAAACAGTGCACCCCTAAAGGTCTTTTAGACTGTGTTGCAGTGGGCCAGTGAACAGGCCTGGCATTAAAGTACTAAGGGTGTTTTCAGTGTGACTCACTCATGCCCTACTTCTAGCTCTGTGTCTGAGTCACAGCTAGGAAACACACTTTGGAAATTTTGGCAGCAACACTTTGGAAAGCTTACAGTTATTAGATCCTTCGAGGGCAAACTCACTCCTAAAGAGAAATCTTTACACTTCAGGACAGCTCAGGAAAATCTTGTGAACAAAATGAGCAACACTGGATAAAAAGCTATGACTCGGTAGAACAGTAACAATGGATTTGTTAAATCTCCGCGGCGCCCGATCTACGGTAACACTTGAACTGCCTTTTTATAATAATACCTGTTTCACAAGACGACTACACATGATAGCTGTTCTTATTCATTACGAGTCAAAAAAATGCTTCTTGCGTATCTTGAGCTGCTATTTCAGGTGAGACTGTGATTCTGTTGACTCCCTCATCACATCTCCTTTCCTCCACCACTTTTTTCTTTTGAAGTGTGTTGAGTCACTGGATCTCCTGACACATACACACACTGAAACTTAACTCGTCTCTAAAAGCTTTATCGTCCCTGCTGGTGCCTTTAGAGGCTACCAAATACCTGCTAAGCTGACCAGCCATCACTTTCTCTCCCCTTTCTGTTTCTCATCTCT
Organism: Mastacembelus armatus; assembly: GCF_900324485.2. Classification (NCBI taxonomy): domain Eukaryota; kingdom Metazoa; phylum Chordata; class Actinopteri; order Synbranchiformes; family Mastacembelidae; genus Mastacembelus; species Mastacembelus armatus. Next base: position 8,998,927 of record NC_046643.1, on the reverse strand, counting down.
CCACTTTCTGTACTCCCTCACTGCCCTTTTTGTGCTTCCCCAGTTTTCCCTCTCCTTTATCTCTCCTCCCATCATCTCCATCTCTTTTGCTCTCCCATTTACTCAGAGCATCCATCATGTTCTTTGTCTTGCCCACTGACTCCTCCATGCTCCATGCTCTATTCTTAGCCAGACTGGTGAACCATTCAATCTAAATCTGTCGCTGTGTTTGTGTACTTCCTATTGTGTGTGTGCACCTTAATTTTAGAGCACAGCACCTGTAATCTGATGCAGCCTTCACACTCAAAGGAAGAGTTTGACATTTTTGAAATACTTGTATTTGCCTTCTTGCTAATTAGATATGGGTAAGATCAACTCCAGGATGAATATGTTGCTATGTCCTGTATTGTTCTATGTATTTTTCAGCATGTCAGGTTTTTCACACAGCAAAGGTAGCTGAGGTGTTATTTCCCATATACTGTCCACTGAAGGGCCTTTGGCTGACCTTCGTTTTTTTAGAATAGCAGCTCTCACATATAGCACTGTGACTTAAAAATGAGTCAGAGAGGGTTGTTGGCATCCCAGCAAGGCTTCAGCAGGCTCAGTGATGTCAGGGGAAAGACACAGAGTTTGCCTGTGTCAGATCAAATCAGTTTGCCACAGGTGCACTCCAAACAAGTTGTAGACATCTGAAGGAAAATGAAAGCAAAACAGGATGCATCTGACCACAGCGTGGAGAGCCACAGCAAAAGGGTAGAATACTGTACATTTGTAAATGACTAATTTCAGTGTTTGATTTCTAATAAATCTTCCTAAATGCATGTTTTTATTTTGTCATTATGGGTTATTAAGTGTACCTTTATTGGCAAAAATGGTCAATTTTATTCATTTCAAATTAAATCTACAGCCCAAAGTGAATAAAAGTCTGTGTCAGGGGCCTAGAATTAGGGTGTCATTATCACTCCTCATTACAGTGAGTGCTGGAAGACACATTAAAATGCAAGTCTGCTGTCATCTGCTGTATGGTGCTATGAAAGAAAACATGGACTGGAGATCAGTTTTTGGTGCATAGGAGCAACACACACTCACGCACACACACGCACACACACACACACACACACACACACACACACACACACACACACACACACACACACACACACACACACACACACACTCATAGCTCCTCCTCACCCATTGTGAACATACAGCCAGGCTGCTGCTGCACTGCAGGAAACATTGACTGAGAGATTTAGTTTACTTTACATGCTTTAAATGTTTTTTCTTGTAAATCAAAGAGCAAATATGCCAGGATGGTGGCATAGTTTCCCTTCTGCTCAATGTAAAATGATATGTGGAATTTTCTTCACACAAAATATGTAAATATAAAATTATGTTATGAATAGTTTTTGGTTAGTTTTCAAACATCCGATGTCTTTTGTTTCTCCTCATCTGCTTTTTCCTCACAAATGGTTCAGCCGTCTGGTCTCAGCAGGGTTGAGTAATCAACAGGAAATTACAGATGAATTAGATTACTCTTTTCCTCATTGTAATTAATTGTCATTAGACAGAGGTCCATGTGGCATATTAAGTCATTGAAAGACGTCCTGCCATACGTTAAGGTTTTAGATTTCAAGAAATCATTTCCTTTGCAACATGTTGCTGAGAAAAACAAATTGCTTCTACACTCACCACCCCATGACGCAACACAAACACACACACAAAGACAACACAGTAGTAACACTTTGCATTCTAGCCTACACTTAACTCTGCGGCATTTATTTGTTTTTGCATGGTCTGTTAGTGTTAAATACGTGTCCTAGAAAAATGGACAGTCTCATAAATGACATGATGATAGGAAAAAAGGTTTGAGGAAGACCACAAACACACACACAGCAGCCGGGACCCAGGCTTATGATGGCACACAGCCATAAATACAGCTAAAGAGATACTGAGATTCAGTTCATTAACCTAACTACTTGAATTGTAAGGACGTTTTATGCTGCTACCTGAACTATTTTGTATCCACATTGTGAATGAATGTCCTCAGATGGCTGATGCCTTAAAAGAATACTTTGACATTTTGACTTATTTGCCTTATTATTGCAGAAGAACTATGCCAGTCTTGCAAATGCAATTTGCACATCAGCACCTCTAAAAATGGATCTAATTAATCTCATGTCATCTAACTAAGCACCCACTTTAAATTAGTGATTACAATGTAGAAAAAAAAAACAGAACAGAAACAAAGATCTCTAATATGAAATAACCAAAATTCTTTTAGCTTTGGTGACATTTGGTGGTGTTCATGTATTATTAGCTTTAGTGAGAAGCAGATGTAGAAAGTGTTTGGAAGCTCTAACCTTAGAAAGGTTTTATTTTACTAGCTGATATGATGCCAATATAACATATTGGCATGGATGAGTTTCCTCATGCTATTGATGTTCCCTTGAGCAAAGCGCCAGACCAGTGAGGCAGCTGATTTTGCAAGCTGATATCTCAAACAAAATGAAAGTGTTTACAGGGTTATATTATGTTTTAAACAGAAATGTCCTGAAGGGTAAAACCATTTAATCTGTATTCAGTTTTTCATTTGCAGGATAGAATTATTGACATTTGTTGGCAGGCATGAAATGTCTTTGTGGCTCTTAGCTCTCATATATACACTGGTGTATACTATAAGCATACTATCCTAATCACTGAATCACTGTATATAAGCTTATATAACTGCATGACACATGATAGTAGTGGTGAATGACAGATTTATATATAATCTCTTGTCTTACTTTGGCTTCTACCTTGAGTGTTTCTTTTATCCAAATTTAGCAGGTGTCCGACAGTGAAGATACCACAACAGATCTTTCATCTCCAACACCCATGCTTGGTTACTGTTGCTATGCATGGTGGATTGTTGCCGTCACTGGTGCATCCAGTAGGCATGTCGGCGCAGCCAAGGAGTCTAAAAACAGCGTTCTATATAACTGCATATAATGAGAAAGGCTTCAGCAGTGTTCTCTGTAAATGTCAGAGCAGCTTTAATGATCTACTGAGCACACACACACACACACACACACACACACTCATAGAAGCTGTATATCATGTGTGAGCCTGCGTGCAGTCACTTTGTATAGCTCTTTTCTGCATTGTTGGCGTTTTCAGTAATCCCACCTTTTATCCCCCTCTGCTATTAATTCCCACTGGTGAAGCTATTAATTCTTTCCCTGCCCACCACTTTCTATCATCCTAATCTTCTTCCATGTGACCTGATCTTGCCTTATCATGATTATCACCCATGTGACTTGCATAAGTGGCTCAGATGAATTCCTTGGTTTTCAAAAGAAAGTTTTGAGTGTGTGATTGCTCCCTGGGCTGCACGTTTCTGTAGGATTCATGATGAAGGACAAGGTATTATTCACCTTAGTGAAGCCAACAAGAGACATTTTAACTGCTTTATAGCACACAAAGCACAACAGCTTATGTAATGTTTTTTATTTTAGCTGCTCAAAGGGCATATATGTCAGAATACCTCTAATTACGTCTTTGAGGATGTGCACATATTTGACGTTAACACTGTATAACAAAGTTAGTTCAGCAAAGCAAGAGGAGAAAATATGCTAAATAATTTAGATGGGATAGACTGGATGAAGAGATAAGAACTGATCGATAAAGATGGACAGAGGCCAAAGATTTAGGGAACTAAAAGTGACTGAATTAAAAGGGCAATCAAGGCTATCTGCCTTTAGGAGTCAATTCTTAAGGAGTTTATGTATAGAAAAGGGGAAGCAAAGATAAGAAAAACATTGCAAGTAAATGAAGAGGTGGAGATAAAGAGCGGCAATAAAAGACAGAATCGTGTTGGGAGATAGGGTTTAACGAGAGGATGAAAGAAGTGAGGACTGACTAAAGAGTGAGACTTGTGAAGATGACAGTACAAGTGAAGAAAGACAGAGAGAGGGGAAAGGCTTATGAGCGAACACGCCGGCCGGGGCTCTTGGTGCAATGCAGACAGCATTGCCATGGAAACGAATGGAGGGAAAGCGCAGACAAGGAGGAGGGGATTAAATCGGAAGGAAGAGATCACTGCTTCGCACCATCAGGGAGGGGTGGGGGGATAGGTGGAGGTTGTTTTGATGAGAGGGGAGGGGTCGGCTGAGTAGCAAACATGGAAAAAAGAAGAGTTGCCACTTGATAGGTCAAACATGGGTTAATAGTAGTGTCCTTCTAGTCACTCAGGGTGATTTGACAGATTCACCACTGTAATAGATCATCATGTGTAGATCATACACAGTTGTAATCTAATGATGTTTAAATGAACATTTTAAATGCTATATTAAATAGCAGGCCTCAGGTCCAGTTACAAGAAAGGACAGAGTTTAGGTTACCTCTGTAGTGACATTGTTAATCCCTGTTCCTGCGTGAAGTGCAGGAGTTTCAGTTGCCTCGATAAATTAATTTTAAAAAAGTGATTGGGCGGATGAGCCTGTCGCCATGGCGCCAGTTGTCTCAGGTGGCATTGTCTGGGTCCAGATACGAGGGCGGGGGTTGTCATGGCAGCAGGAGTTTGTCTGGGAGTGATGCTGCAAACAGACACACACAAACACAGACTGGTATTTCTAGAGTCTTGAGGACACTTGCTGACATACTGTCTGCCTAAACCCCCTACCCTAAGCTTAACCACCACAACTAAATTCCTAACACTAACCTAATTCTAACTTTTACCCTTAAACCAAGTCTTAACCCTCAGAGAGCTTTGACATTGTGAGGATAAGCCAAAATGTTCTCTTAATAATGGCTTTATGTTCATTGTGTGCACACAACCATTAAAATTGTGCAGACACATTTGGTTTAATTCCTTTGGAGTCTAAACATTGACTTACATTCAATTCCTGAAGATGTATTCTAACATTAACCACAACTTGTACTTGCCTAACCCTAACACATACCCTAAACGTAACCTTAAACAAAGTTGTCACCCTAAAATTCATGCCTGGGACTAGTATCTGATCCCCATGAGGAAATCTTAGTTCTCACAATGTGAGTGTATAAACAGGTTTAAATCTTCATACAAGACAGAGACACACACACACACACATGCACTCTCCACTGGAAATATTCTTGACTGCAGGATTATAAATAGAAGGCAGCAGTAGGCACCTCCCCTCCCCTTATCCCCAGCACCCATGGGGACTCCATCATTCTCATATTCCTCTTCACCCATCTCTCCCCAACACTTTAGTTGTCTGTGACACTTGTTTAAAGTTCTATGTTCAGTTGGTAAATCTCTGCTTTCTCATTCCCTCAAAACCTCATCAGGTGGCTTTGTTTACCATCTGTTTACCTCCCTAGTGATGATGGTGGTCTGTGGTTGTCATGGTGATGAGGTGGACACAGTGAGGATGTTTAATGAGCTTGCAGTTGCTTAAACGGATGAAGTGGGGCGACTGCAACAGTGTGTGCACAACTGGCAACAATGAACTACTGCTAGTTAAAAGTCTCTGATGACTCCACTGCACCATTCAGCTATAGTATCTGGGCCTCAATATAGGAGAGATGAATGGGTTTCTCCTGCAACTACAACTGCAGTCATAATGTGCTGCATGGTCACAGCACTAAAACAGAGAAAATTAACCCCTTAATCTCTAAGCATTTTTTGGGGGAATTTCTGCATGAAAAAACGTACTTTGTGCTCTATGGATAAGTGACTTTTGGAAACAGTTTTAAGTACAATGTGTCTCTCTCTCTCTCCACATCACCAGACCGGAGTGACATTTGAAAAACTTAAGTTAAAATGGAAATTTTTACTTCTACCAAATAAATGTTCTAAATTGGAGAAAGAAAAACACCCTTGTAATAATCATCAGGCAACACTGCTTCTGAGTTCTGAACAGTAACTCTAAATTTGATGCTGTACATGAAGCACAAAAATGCAATACTATCCATTTTAGCCATTTTGTAAGCTTTTGGAAGGCCAAATGTGCCACTTTTATCATTTTGACTTTCTCAGAGTGGTAGCGGCAGGTCCCATTTTAATAACAGATATAACACGGTTCGAGTATTGGAGCTGCTAGCGTAAAGCCGTTAGGGTAATCACTTTGTTCCTCTAGTTATTGCTTCTGTCAACCAGTGATTTACATCCAAACCACCACTGTTTAGTTAAGGGGAAATTTAGAGACTGAAAATATGTCTGCACAGAAAGCCCATGTCAAGGGAAGGCTCAGAAAAGAGTCAGAGACTTTGTTGAGGCCTTTATATTAAGTGAGCTTTGCTGACGCAACTTCGCACAGCAGCTTTCTCATCCTCGTCTAATTAAACTGTCACCCCGTGGCCTGGACTCTCACGTGCAGATAATCTGTGTGAATGTTGCATGGAAGTGTAAATGTACAAACACTAGTGCTATCTAGTGTCTGTGTGTGTTCGTGTGTGTGCATCTATAGATTTCTGTGTTGAATAGCTCTGGGATGTATTATTTATAGAATAAAATTTTCTTTCTAGTACATCTCCTCCCTTTCCCTCTTTGTTTATAGCATTTAATGTTTTAATAAAAAGTCCTGTTAGTATCATTTCCTAGTGTAGTAAAGATGTTTGTACATACAGTAAATGTATTTTTTGACTTCTACAGTGATAAATACATTGATACTAGACCTGGAGCTAGTGGTTATTTTCACAGATTTCATTATTTTATCTATTTTTTTCTTGATCAGTCTGTTTATTTTGTCTATATAATGTCCCAGTTTTCCAGAGCCCCAGGTGGTGACTTCACATCCATATTTGAAAATCTAAAGATTTGTCACATTTGCTTAAAACCTGACTCATTGCTCAAGTATCAAAATACCTATTTTCTGTTGACCACCTAACTGATTAATTGACTGTCCTAGTATATATGGAGGAGGTCTGTGTGTGTGTGTGTCTGTGTGGCATGTCCTGAAGTACTCCCATGAGATGTTTATCTTTGCACCCTTGGAACTCTGGGTAATGTTGCACGGAGTACAGTGAGACAAAGATGGGAGTGAAAGGAGGGATAAGGGAAGAGTTGTCTTCTAAAACTGCTTGAGTGCACAGCCTTACATGTCTCATCCTGAACCTAAATCATTGCGACAGTGCCCTACTACTTTGAAGTCAGCATGTTAAGCTGCACAAAGATACAGCATGTCATTACATGGGATGATGCCCTGAAAGCTTCTTTTGGGGTTAGCCGCTCTTCAACTCTCATTCTCCTAGCGTCAGCAGAGCTGTAAAGACCCCCTCTCAGCACAGCCGCCTGACTTTCTTTCCACCCCACTATTCACCACAATCCTCAAGCTGCCAATTTGCATGTGGTTCTACCTCAGAAGTCAGGCTCAGGAGTCCTCGTAAAAGCCTATTGCCCCACACTCACAACAGCTATTGTAAAATGGGCTTTTCGTGTTCGTAGTAATACCTGTGAAGTGGAGAGATTTTCCAATAGTGCAGGGACATCCCAGTGGATATTAGGTGAGATTGCTTCTCGCCTGAGTGAACCTGTTTCAAAATAAATAGTGACGAGATGGGTGTTCTCAAGGCCAGCCTAAATTCCTCTTCATTTCTAATGAAGTTGTTTTAGAAAAACAAACGCTGTGGGTAGTTGCTAAAGAGTCTATCTCTCAGACATAAAAAGGTTTGACATAAGCAGGTTTCAGGGCTTTTTATAATTTCAGAAACTACTGAAACTCTCACTCGTGGAAGCATCACTTTAACGTCTTCAGGTATTTGTAGCGAATCGGGTAATTTCATTTTACTTACTGGATTTTTCACGTTACAGGCAGTGTCCACATAAAGGCTTATCATGCAAGTGCTGGGCTTCTATAGAACCTGACCTTTTCAGCTTCACATGTTCCTATGGTTGTTATTAAAAAAGTTTAGTTAAAACAGGAACGGCAACCTCTGTTTTCCAGATGGTGGGACAAAAAAGCTTCGTAGCACCATCCGACGGAGCACGGAGACTGGCATCGCCGTGGAGATGAGGAACCGAGTGACACGGCAGGGCAGCAAGGACTCAACTGACGGCAGCACCAACTCTAACAGCTCTGATGGAACGTGCGTATCCAACATGCAAGCCGTCCGTCCATCCATCCATCCATCCATCCATCCATCCACCCATCCATCCATCCATCCATCCATAAGCAGTACACATCTAACATTAACCCTCCATCTTTCTCAGGTTTGTCTTCCCTACCACTCGCCTGGGCCCCGAGAGCCAGTTCAGTGACTTTCTGGATGGACTAGGCCCCGCACAGATTGTAGGCCGGCAAACACTAGCTACACCGCCCATGGGTAAGTCAAGTGTGATGTAGACCAACAACGCAAGTCTTTTGTTGTCAGTCACTTTCAATCTGCTCTGGTAGTGTTTGACTCAAAGCAATGTGATTAATGTGGTTTGCCTGCTCTTTGTGTGCTAGCAGCTGATACCCACTCATGTGAGATCAACATTGGCTGTTAAACTTCAGTTTCATTCATCACTAACACGACAAGAGAGTATATTCTGTACAAGAATATGTAAATGTTTTTTTGATGGAAGAATGATAGAGTCAAATTAAGATAAGATAAGAAAACCTTTATTTGAAGAAAATTGCATTGTTGCAACAGCAAAGTACAAGTACACAGCAGAGTGCCAACTAAATACAACCATGAAACCAGCATATTGTACAAACTGTTTAAAAATACTACAAGGTGCTCTTGCATGAGATATAAACATTTCATGTAGTGGTCAATGCTTGTTTAAAAAAACATAGTAGTGTGCTTCACCATACCTGAAGGCAGACTTAAAGTCCTGTGTCGCCCTCTGCTGGTAGATATCAGCAATTGCAGTTTCTGAGAACTTGACTTCTTTGGAAAATAAATTAGCATCACATTCTTTATTCACGTCAGAGAACTCAGCTTGAATCTCTAGTCCTATGATTTGTTCATCAAGATTATTTTGATTACTGCTGGAATGGAAGAGAAATGGTGTGTTTTCTCTCTGCAGGGGATGTCCATGTTGGCATGGTGGACAGAGGAGGGCAGCTGGAGGTGGATGTCAACCAGGCCAGAGGGTTGATTCCTAAACCAGGCTCTAAGCACATACCAGGTACTCTGAATTGACCTCACCTGCTGCTGCTGGGAAATTTACTGACTTTGCTGTACATGTAGCAGTTTCAAGTAGCTGTTCTTGTGCATGTTGTGGCTGCAGCAACCTATGTGAAGGTGTATGTCTTGGAGAACGGAGTGTGCTTGGCCAAGAAAAAAACCAAAGTGGTGAAGAAATCTCTGGACCCTACTTACCAGCAGGCTCTGTTGTTTGATGAGAGTCCTCAGGGCAAAGTCCTACAGGTAAGTGAATGTAGAATTCGCCTGATTCTTCCCTCTATCTGTCCTTTTCACCTTTTATCATTTGTTTATTATTCCTAGCAATCACACACATATCACACACATACTCATACTCATACTTCACCTTCTCTGTAGGTAATAGTGTGGGGGGATTATGGGCGTATGGACCACAAGTGCTTCATGGGAATGGCCCAGATCCTTCTGGAGGACTTGGACCTATCTGCCACAGTCAGTGGCTGGTATAAGCTGTTCCCTACCTCCTCTCTGGCAGACCCCAGCATCGGACCCCTCACCAGACGCCTCTCCCAGTCCTCCCTGGAGAGCGCCACCAGCCCGTCATGCACTTAGACACCCAGTAGAAACCTACATGCACTGGCACAGGCAGTCATGCAGACACGGACACACATACTGTATATACACAACTGTATTTGAAGTTCAAGGCAGATAGGCACACACACATATAACCATGTGCATTAAAGCACATATATGATACCTGACGACACCTGACACACTAACATGCTGCCATATACTTTACTGGACATCATGTCCTACTGTATGTCCATATTCTCACCCACTGATCAGTGTTTTTGGTTAGCAGATCTAACTTGAAACAGACATAATTTACCAGAACATGTAGCATTTGTCACAATCTCATTTCAGCATTTTCCTACCATGACACAACGATCCACCAGGTGCCATATTCTGCACTCAGTGGTACCAGATCTCTGTGGCACGACTCATCCCAGGGCAATCCTGATGCCAGTTTGTAAACTCTCTATGCCAAACTAAGAAAAAACTTTATTTTTTAAAACCAAAGCAATTGTTATTGTTGTTATTATAAGTAGTAGGTAAACTAGTATACAATACAAATATGGATATGTAGCAGAGTCAATGACTTAGCTGTAATGCAAAAAAAGAAGATACACTCTACACATGAGCTGAGAACCGTAGGCCAAACACATAAACATACCTGAGCAACAGGCTTGGATGTTCACATAATGGCTATTATGTGACGTAGCAACAGTGCTATTCTATAATTTTCACAGGGCAGAGTTTATATATAGATATACACATATATATATAAATAGATGTTAAATATTTATTTGTGTTTATGTATGTATTGGCTGCATTTTGCATGTTTGCTTGAAACCCTTGTAGAGACATTTTTAAAGTGCTTTGATCCTTTTATTTCGCTTGCCTTGACCAGTATAGTGGCATTTCATTTTGCGACCCGTCCTGAGAAAACGCCAGTGAGTTAGGGCAAAAGATGGAGCTTTGTTGACAGGTGGCTTTGGAGACTGCTGTCTCCATCTGCAGAAGAACAGAACAAGTCAGTCAGCCAGCTACTAGTTCGCTGAAGAACAAATTCCTGCCTTCATCTTTAGAGTAAATGACTGTTGTAACACATTCTGGGAAATGTGTCCTGCTCTCGTCCGGGCGTTCTTGCGTTCTGCGTCCTTGCGGTGCCACAGTCTCTCACATTTTCTTTGTATACCAGCACCCAGATTTCCACGCATTGATGATTCTTTTCCCAGAGAGGTGCCGAACTGTTTCTCTCCACGTCTGGTGAGATCACAGCCAGACACACAGACCACTGGCAAACACGCGCACAACTACAACCTATAACCCTCTTCGTTTTCTCTTCGGTCACTCTGTCTCACTGACTGTAACCAAACCTGTTGTAAATGTGTAAAATGTGATTCCAGATGAGATTTTCTTTTTGATACCTGACTATTTAAGCCAGTATTTACTTTGCTAGCAGGGTGATCATTAACCTGCCCTAGAGGGTACTTTTACTTATTTCAGGTGCAGTCTATAAAATCTAACACATTTTTCATGTATTCTTGTATTTCCTGCCAGGCAGTGTTTTTGTGTTTAAGATGGCACTTTACTGTAAAATATGTATTATTTTTAAACTGTAAACCTGCAGTGGCTGACCACTTGTTAATTTATTTTTATGTGGTAATACTGCATCGAGCAGTGTGGAAATGTCACTTGAGTGTATTATGAACTGCAGTGGAAAGGCCCCCTGTACCAGCCGAAACAGGTCAGTTCTTCCTATTGCGTCTGTTTTGTCACTGATTTCACACTAAAATCTCAACTCATTAAATAGAAAAGAACAATATTTAAGTAGATTTTTGGATTGTAGTATTTATAATCAAGGAGGAAATATTAGATATTTAATTCAAATGCTAAATTGTATGTCTTTAGGATGTACAGTTTCAAATAAGCCAACACATTTACATTTGTGTTTGAGTTAAACTTTAAGCTTTTGTTTAAAACAGATTAAATGTTTACAGTTTTTCCTGCCATTCTCAAAAATGAAAATCTGACCTGTTGGTTGTTTTAGGTAAATCTGCAGTATATGAGTAACAGGACAACCTGAGTTACTGGTGTTTACGGTTTTGTTTTAGATAAAGATTTATATCTGTCTTTTCAGCTGTTAAATCTGTCTGTCTTGAGACCGATACCAGACCTTGTATATGATAAAAACACAAGACTGTTGTATTTCACAAGTGTTAAAGAGCTGACAGTCTTCAGCTACAGCCCATTAGGAACTTGTATGTTTAGTTTTATCGTCTGACAAAAAAAAAAGTCATTCCTTGCTTCATCTTTCTGCAAAAAGGGTAAATCTGAGGCGTTTTGTCTTCTCTGCAGCACAGACCAACAGAATTCACATTTCAACACTTTTTGAACTTTGGATAAAGGGATTTCTGGATTTCCTGAAGCTTTGGGAGAAGGGTAATGGTTATTTCTGAACCTCCTATTACATATACAATCCTTTTTACAAGAACCATCAAGGTTTGCTAATTTGCTTTACGTTTTGGAGCTATTCCTACCTAATGTGTACTTGTATGTTCATGTATATGAAGTAATTTTATGTACTTTATTAATTTGTATCTATTTTTTTGGACAGCTGGCATGATGTAAAAAAAGACTCTACTCTTGGTATTTGAACACGTGCACCTTTTTTTGACGACAAAAAAAAAAACTTGGTTGAAAAGAGAGAAGCGAAAGAGAAAGAACATAAAACTTAAAAATCAATCTAAAAGGAATTCCTCCCTGCTAAATGTTTAGTCCTTGGTAAAAAAACTGTTACTATGTTTCTGTGATTCCAAATGTTTTGAAGCTTGTATGAGACTGTACATGTCCTTTTGCTGTATATTGAATAACCTAAAACATTGAAGATTCTAGGGAAAGGACGTAGGAAAAGAAACAAGTAAAGAGATGTATAATTATCCTACAGGAAGTGGTTTTATGGAGAACATTAACCAAATGTGTCCCAATTCTTTGATTTCTGCAACCAAAAGGAAAAATTGAAATATTGCCTCTCTTCAAAATGTAGTGAGGGTGTATGTCTTTCAGTGAGGTGCTTTTATTGTACTCTGTGATGCATAATGAATGGCAGGGCAGCAAGATGTGAGTAAGAGGTTTGAATGTGTCGATATTTACTAAAAAGCATCTTATAGACTAGAGTTAACTGAGGACGATAGTGGAGAGAATTTGAGGATTAGGGTTTTTACAATATGAGCATAAACAGCTTTTTCTCTTGTCGTGGATTTTAACATAAGAATTGACTGTACTTTCACATAATTAGCGTGCATCGTCTCACCACATGCACATTTTATTTCTTTGGGCACAGACTCTACTATTTTAAGTGAGTTTAAGCTGAAAGGTGATGCTTAAAGAGCAGCAGGGTTGATGGAAGGTTGTTGAGACTTTTTACATGTGACGATAGATGCACAGGAGCAGGTTGCTGTGTTGGTAGATAATTATGAGCAGTTTGTTGAAAAGCATATAGCATGTCACGTTCAGATGGCTAACGGCTGCGTCATATCTCTTAGGTGGCTCACCTAAGATTTGAATGTGGAGGCTGTGAATGTTTGAAGTATACACTGCTTTGCTTCCCTGTAGAGTCCACGTTGAGCATTCTCTAACCCAACTTTATTGTGTGCAAAACTTTTATAATGTATCTTCAATCAATCTGAATTGTCTGTTGAGCGCTATGTTGAAAATGGATTTTATTTTTGTAAGGAGAGCGGTATTATTCAGAGAAGGTGGAGGGAGAGTTCCAGGGGCAGTGCGGACAAAACCTGCCTTTGGACTTTCGTGAAAAATGAGGGCTTGTTCAGTTTACAATGGCCTTATTTTGTGTAGGAGACGTTGCTTCGCTATTGTAGCACACAAATGAAAGTTTTGACAAATGTATTTTGCTTGAAATATTGTACTGAAGTTATATATGTGCATATGTATAGTTTTATGAATGTATTTCTTAATCCTTACACCAGAACCAAGAGTAATTTTTTTGTCATCTTGTTTGCTATACTCTTTGAAGACTTTTCCAGGGACCTCGTCTGCACTGGTTCAGGTGGCTCCTACTTTTACTGTACTGTATACTCAATGTCTTATTCTTCATGTGTTCATTTAAAAGAAAAAAAAAAACAGCTCTGGGGTTGAAACAAGCATGAATCCTGTTTGGCCAAATGCACTTTTTTATTTATTTAAATCGCCACAATGATTTCAAGCAAAAACGATTGACATTCTCCCCCTGATTAACTTATCGATTTATCTAACCAGCTGATGGAATTGTTATGGTTTTTGTACTTTGAACTGTCAAATGTTTGCTTGCATGGTTACTCTGATGATTTTCTTGTATTTAGTCTTTCTGATGCAATGATTATGAATTTGATTAGACCCAGTGCAGTATCAAATGAAATTCATTAAGATGTAAAATCTTATGTTTAAAGTAGCATGGACCTAGCCTTCCATTTTCTGAAATAAGTCTTCTTCTGGCAATAACCATTGGCTGTAGCCTCTTACTGTTGCTGGGGCCTTCATTCTTGGCCTCTTTTTCACTCCTTGGACGTATCAGTTTTAGCTGCCATGATGACAAATAAGATATAAAGTCACAGTCTCAAGCACTTGATGCAGTTTAGGCTCATAGCATGCGATGCATTGTGAATGACTGGTATTTTATAACTCCCATGAACAACAACTTTGATTTTTTTTCTTCTACTTCGCCTTTTCTAATGAAGCATGCATTCCACATCTCTGTTTGCCAGTGTAGCAGCTGCCAATGACAAAAAACAAACAAAAAAAACCCATCACTGCTGAGCTGATGGGCGAGTTGAAGTTTTTTCTGCTGGTTCCTCTTCATCCACATCCATAAATGTTGATAATCACGGCACAGGTTTTCTGAGTAGCCATTTTGTCGTTTTAGGTGTCTGTCAGAATATTCTAAGGCCACTGTAGCTTCCCTCCCCGACTGTTGAGACAACCTCCATCTTTATCAAGCCCAGCAAAGCACAAACTACACATATACAACCTGAACTAATGGCTTAATGTGGAACTTCATAATAAAGTAAACCTCAAATCTTTGGACCACATTGACATTCCCAAGCACATATTGTATTGATAGAATAGATTGGTGCCTTGGAATCAAATGCAGAGATGGATGGGTGCATTGAAACACTCAGCCCTGTTAAATTGGATCACTGGGTTGGTGGATGAGCGGTTGTCTCTTGTTAACTGGCCTTAACCTTTCCATCGAGGAGTGTTCACACAGTACGTTTTAAAGGGCAAAGCGTAGCAGACCGTCTGATCAAAAGGGTGCGGTTTATGGCAAAGAAGAAAAAGGGAGCTGTAATTTTATACCTGTGCTTTGTAAATGTTTTCTATGTGCAGTATTTGATAAATGTAAAACTGGTATTTTTGTGGTTTGTACGCTGCAGAATTGATTACTTTAGGTGCACGTAGTTTTGTAAGAAAATAGAACCAAACTGAGGAAAAAAAGCAATTTCAGATTCAGAAGCCTGTATTTGCATGCCCTTTGACATCTGGACGCAAAGTCAATAAAGTTTATTTGAATCACAAATATTTCTCAAGTGTTTATTGTGCATAACTTTCATATGTCCATATGTTCCATGTCTCGTTTTATACTTCCAGCAGAATCAAAGTAGCGTTAACATTTTTTTTTTTTTGCTTCTGTCCAATATTTATTTCCATTCTAGGTCAGTTTTTGATGTTTACCAGTCACTGAGGAAAAGAAAAAAAAAACGTTTCACCAGCTCCTGGCCGTGTCTGCTGCTTGATGCTTGACAGGTAGTGTGTGATGAGTTTCAGAGCTTTTTAACTAAAAACAAACAAAAAAAGGAAACAAATCTTGATAGATCCATGTTACAACACCAATCATGTATGGTAGCCAATTTTAAATCAATACAAAGTAGATGATTGTAATCAAAACAATTTTTATTTTGTATATTTTCACAGGGACGGGTATCATGTTACATATTCTCAAATCTAATTGACTAACTTGTGTAAACATGAAATCAAAAGGGGTTAAACATGAAAAAATGCAGTAGTAGTAATATACAGTACATGTTCATTAATCTTGTTTAGGAAACAAAATATACAAAGATATTCTGATAAAGAACAAAACGCACAATTTCTCGATTGACAAGTACATAAAAAGATACATTCCTTTATTTGCTTCCGTTTCACAGAAAATATACCAAACATAAAGGAAGTGACTACAAGCAACTGAAAGTTAGTCACAAACACAAAAGCTCAGGAGAGGCCTTATTGCCCAAAGAGATGGATTTTTAAGAAGCATTCTTTCATATCGAGCTGCTACGGTGCAGAGATGACACATTCTCTTATGGTAATATTGCTCGCAGCAGACAAGGTGACTGCTGCTGTCACACGGTTTCCTCACCTGCCTCCACATGAGCTAAATATTAAAAAAAAAAAAAAAAAAAAAAAAACCTGCAAAGAATATACTATGAGTTTCTGAGTTGTGAGAAATATATATTACTTGTTTACCGGCAGCAGTTATGAATCATATTATACCAGTGTATATTCATTCACTTACATTTTAGCGGCACCTTTTTTTTACCACTCACATTCAAAGTGAAAACTTAAAAGCAAAGTGCTTTTACAAAAATGGAAAGACTGAGATTATTTACACTCGCTTCATGCATTTATAAGAATTAACACATTTAGAAACACTTCCAGAGAAATCATGACTAGTTCATTTGATTTGCGTGGGCTTGTGTGTAAGGGTTAAAAAAAAAAAAAAATTACTTTTTGCTTCACAATGTGATTTGGCCTGGTCACAGTTTGCTTCTAACTTGATAGTTAGACATCTATGAGTCAAACTCATCAATTCACCAAAAACAAACAAAAAAAAAAAAACACACACTGTTGGACGCAGAACATTCAAAACACACAAGTGTACGTCAAAGAATATCAAAAACTCCAACAATACTCAGGCGTGTGCATTAAAAAATAGTCCATAAAATTGTGAACACATTGAGGACACACATTCATTAGGATTTTTTTTTTCCTGGTCTTGGTCAGAGATGTACAGCAGAGAGAAACATTCAGAGATACATACTGCAGAGACACATTCGTATATAATAAACACACAGTACGCACGATCAGAGCTAGATAAATGTTCTCCTCATGCAGTTCAGTGGAAGCATCTGAAACATGGCGGACCTGAACCTTAAACTTTTCCTTTGTCTCTGTCCCAACCTCTCTCTGTTTTTCTCTTATTTACAGACATTCAGCATTATATCTGAGGCCCTATTGTACAAGGTAGACTTTTACACTGAGGTGTGTGAGCGCTTATATTGTGACACTGCATGCAAGTGACTTTTTTGACTGTCCCACCCTTGTTGAGGAAATAGCACAGTGAGTCATAAGAGCAAGTATGGCCAAACATACTGTTAAAGGACTGAATTCATCCATCCATCCATCTTCTATACCCGCTTTTCCTGGTTCAGGGTCACGGGGATCTGCTGGAGCCTATCCCAGCTCTCTCTCGGGTGGAAGGCAGGGGTACACCCTGGACAGGTCACCAGGACTGAATTCATTTCTCTACTAATCACTAGTTAGGTGGCTATACAGTAAAGCACACTAGAACACTGTACAACCATACAGTTATAAAGCTAGCGTTGATCTTTGGTCTCCTAAAATCCAGTTTAGGACTTTTGACACTAAAGTCTCTCTAAAGTCTTTTGACACTAAATTAGATATTCATTCTAAAAGAAGCCCTGTGTAAATTAAGTAGAAGACATCATAATGAAGGATTGTTTAGGTAGGATTTGTGGCTGCTTTAACTTGTGAGAGAGTGAGGATATAGGAGCTTACCAACACATAAAGGGATTTCTAATTGTTAGGTTGGATAACTTAAGTATTTTATATAGTTTCCTCTTAAGATTTTACTAAATTTCCCACTAACACGAATCCAGAAAAGTTGATAACTCCCTTTCTCTTCTTCATGCAGCTTGAAGGTGTGATGACATTGGGCATTCAGCTGAACCTATTTTAATAGAACTGAGTATCATGCTTTTATTATACCTCTGTCCAAAACAAAGGGCCTATTGTTTCAATAAAAAATAATCATTTCTAGTGGGAAATCTGTCCAATAGTGGTCTGTGTGCAGTGCAAAGAAAGTTTTAGTACAACTGAGTACAACTACAACCACAGTGGTTTGGAGAATAGTTGAGATTCTGTTGTGACACACCGGTATGGCTGGTTTAACGAATTAGAAAATCTTAATTATACCTCAGCCTTGCAGCAAGAAATATGTTGCTCCTTGGCAACATGCATTCAAGTGCGTCGGCAGATGAAGCCAGGGTAGACTAACTTCACTGTCCAAACTACTGAAAGAGACAGACAATGCTTTTATGTTTTTCTGACTTTAAGAAAAAACATTACACGTTTCTTTTAAGTCAAACAGTTAGTGACCAACCAGATTCAGCAGATGTGCGTAGACACTCACAGAAAGGCTAGGTGCAACGAAAGCCATGTCGTCCTAACCAGTGGCCTCTTAACCCTGTTGTCTAGGTTGTTATATGAAAATGTTTCGAAGGCAAGCATGGATGTCTGCAAATCATGACCATGGTTGAGACGCGAAAAGGATGCATGGGCCGAGAAGAGAGAGAAAGAGAGGTAATAGTGGTTTCCCAAATCATTCTTTTTTTACACCTGTCTCCTCCTCCTCCTGCCTCGCACTGGAAATTATCTTATGGACAGTCTATTCCGCAGATTCATGTCTGGGTCACTGGTGTTACATCACCTGTTGAACAGATGAGTTCATTTCCAGATGTGTGCTGTCATGTGCGTTGAACTCGGAGCTGTTGAACCTCCCATGTGCTGACTGTTGTAGCTCATCATGCTGCTGGTGTTGTAGATATTCATGCCAGCCATGTGTTGAGTCATCTGAAAGCCACAAAACACGCAGTGAGTTGTGATTAACACAACTGTTGCTATTTTCTGTATTTATATTATTATTATATTGTAAAACAAATAACAACAAACAAACTGTTTCTTCACTGTTCCCTCCTCCGTTTTAGGTGCAGGATCTAGGAAAAGACTGAGGTTTTCAGACACACACCTGGGCAATGTTCCACTGTAGCTGCTGGGCTTGCTGCACTCCGTACATCTGCTGGTGGGGTAATGTGGCCAAACCTCCAACCTGCTGTTGTGCTGTCATTCCGCTCTGCAGCTGCTGTACCATCATCCCACTCTGCTGCTGTCCCATAATGCCATTCTGCTGCTGTACCATCATCCTGCTTTGCTGCTGTCCCATAATGCCATTTTGCTGATGTACCATCATTCCACCTTGCTGCTGTCCCATCATGCCCTGGGTCATCCCTGTCATGTAGGGCGATGCCACACCGCTGCTAGGCTGAGCCATGACACCATGGGCACCCATTAAGCCATTCTGCTGAACCCCCATCATGCCGCTCTGTTGATGTCCCATCATGGCCATCTGTGATGTCATCATGGTGCCTCCCATTGCACCTGCCTGGGCTAAAGAATGGTACGAACCATATGGATGTGTCGGGTATCCCGTTTGGTTCATGTATAAACCTGCTGACAACAATTACAGTTAGAAAATGGATGAGACTAAACATTTTGTTTATTGTGTGTATTTTGATTATCAATGTAGACAACATTGGTGCAGGTGTAAGAAAAGACAGAGAAAACAACATCTGAGCAAAGTCTATCTAGTTCTCACCATGTGTCGCCATACTGCTAGCGTGCACTGAGGGGGCGGAAGCGTACAAGGACAGAATTGAGTCCTTGGACAGTTTCTTCACAGTGCCCTCCTCTGCTTTAGGTGTAGGATCTAGGAAAAGACTGAGGTTTTCAGGCACTGAGGCAGTCACCCTGCTCTGAGGCATGGAGCTGGAGACATGCTGGAAAAAGGGAAAGGGTTGCAGTGCAGCATGGACAGAGAAGAAAGGTTTTCAATGGTGGCAGGATGCTGGAAAGTGCATACATACATACATTGCACAATATGTACAGTTTGTTATCTCCTACCGTAGTTTTAGTCGAGGAAGCAGAAGAGGGTGTTGGCAGAGAACTGAAGAGATCCAGTGCAGAATGTGCCAGAGGTGGATTAGAAACTGCTGGGCTCTCATTACTGTTTGGAACACATGCTCCACTACTAGACACTGCAGGGCTTGGAGCAGGGGCATCTAAATGAAGGTAGACAGAAACATGCTTAGAATATTGTGTTTGTCCTTTCTGATGCAGGCGGAAAACATACAATTAATTTTATATTTATACAGCTGTTAGTTTTTGGTTATAACTGAGAAAAATCAATAACAATAAGAGGATCCAAATGGAAATGTTGCTTTCTGGGTGCTTTGACATTTGAAAAGGACACCCGTGAAGCTCGCTGTGTAATGTCATAAAAAGGGTAGAAAAATCAATATGCCACTGATTGTACGAATAATAATCCATCATACAGTTGTTAGAATTACTCTGTAAATAAGAGTTAGCATGTGCATGTGTATTGGGTAGAATACCTAGTCCAAGCAGGTCTGTAACAGACTGGAAATCTGTCTTTGGGCTGATTTCTTTTTTCTGTCACAACAAAGAAAATCAATACAATTAATGCATCAAGAGTACACTGATGAATGAGCCTAGATCCAAAAAATTTTTCTTCAGGCTCCCTGTTGGTGAAATGACCTTCCCACGTGAGTCACAACAGCAAAATTACCTCAGTTAAGCTTCTTTTCACTGACAACTCATCTTTTCTTTGCTTATAGAGCACCTGCAGAGCGTTACAGATCCAACACATTAAAGACAGGTTAGGCTCAGCATTAATCTGATAACACTGCAATGTAACCAATATGACCACGCTATGAGGTACTCACCGGTTTCATCTTCTCAAACACAACAGGCTCCTTAGGTATATTGTCGCAGCTCTTTTCTTTCTGCATACAGAAAACAAGTGCTTTTTCTACTGATGATGGGATTGACACAAACCTTGACACAAAAGTACTTTATGCATAGAGACTTACCCTGAGCATCTGGATGTCAATGACCTTATCCATGTACTTCTTCTTGTCATACTTGTCCCTGATGAAGATCTCTGCAGACTGGTCTGTCTCGGGGCGCTGGAAGCACTCAGGCAGGAAAGCCTCATAGAGACGTTTAGCCTTGGCATTTCCCATCTCCTGAACACACTGAGGACACCAAAAACAAAAGAAACATAACAACCCAAGTCACATTGTTAAAGCAGCCTCACAAAGTACAATATTACACAAGCACAATATTTCCAGTGATACTGAAGAGGATTCTCACTAGAAAGGGAAAACAAAAGCGCTGACTACAGAAATTCATTCAGGGAAGCATAAGGCTGACTTTCTTGTCTATCAGGCCCAGGAAAGATCAGCTGAATACAAATGAGAACGTGTCTACTGTCTGTGAACAGTCTTTTCATGCTCAGTCGTTTCCTGTTCCTGTGTCCACTGATCCAGGTTGATAGAAAGTTGAAACAATTGACCATTTCTGACATAACTTTGTGTGTTATATTACAGTACAATACTCTCAGGGAGAAACTATGCGAAGGTGTTTTTCAACATGTCAAACTGTACCATTAAATATGCTTATACATATACATTTACATAAACCTATACATGCAAACATCTGCTTCCAGTAGCTGGAAAGCAGAACATGACGGCTTTAGTTTCTGTTGTCAGATAACAGTTTTTGGAGTTGGTCTGTGATACCTAATAATCAAATGGCCATTTAATGTCTGTTTGGGAAACATCACACTGTATGTCACTCATTAACATGTCGTGAATGTCCCCATCTTGAAATTTGTATCCGTAACATGTGCTCTGACCTGAACCTGCTCCTGTGTCCACTGATCCAGATTGACGGATTTGACCTTGGAGATGTGGACCCCCAGGTTTCGATGGATTCCAGCACAGCGAATACAGATGAAAATGCCCAAATTCCAAGATGCCCATCGTGGACCTGGTAAAAGCAAGGTGACACAGGAAGAGAAGCGTATTTGTAGAAATACTACTTAGGAGGAAAACAAAATAATTAGGTAATAAAAAAAAACAAACAAGGAATTTATATCTTGAGGTGTAAGAAGGGTAAAGTAAGTTGAAGAGAGAACTGGGTGATGAGGAAAAACACTGATTAATTTAAGTCCAATTATAGAGAGACAAGCCTGAAACCTCAATTATGAGTTTAATCCAACTGGGAATACATCTAATCCCATGTAAATCATGCAGTGTCCTGACACGTAATGGGATCCAGTGGGAGAGTTTGCCTAGATAACTCAGACTGAGAAGAGAGAGGGGGAGTAGAAAGTCATTCAACACGCACACACACACACACACACACACACACACACACACACTCAGAGCCTGGATACCTGCAGGGATGATTACTCATGATCCTGTGTGTGTAGGAGCAATGTGATCTGAGTGGGAAATTTTGTTCATCTTACTTCTATATGTATGTTTTTGGATGCATTAGAGTGCTGTGTGCCGCATATTCATCTACATGCTGTATATAAGCTTAACAAACATGTTTGCCTCTATGTATCTGTTGGGGCTGTCAGGATCTTTGAACAGTTAACATTTGCAGATGTCTTTATTTCCAAGGCTATTTTTTTCACATGCAAATTATTCAAGCATCCTCTTCAGAGACTACAGTCAGTTTCAAAGGGAATGCTGACACTTCTCTCCCTACATCCCTCTCTCTTCTCGCCCCTCCTCCTCTTCTCTTTCCTCCATCTCTTCCTGCTCGCCCTCCCTAGATCACTCTCTGCCTCTGTCTCCATCTCTCTGCTTGCATCCTTGCTGGAGGTTGGTGCACTGTGGCCTTTACACCACTAGGTGGAAGAGCAGTTTTCGATTTGGATTTTGCTCTTCGGTCAGTGGAAGTCATTGTGCAGTGTTTAAGAAAGGCCATTCTATGTAAATGAAAGAGGAAGCTGGGTGCCACAAGAGAAAAGCTTCCTCTTTGTGGCAGCTGTGAAAACAGTCTGACTGCAGAGTTAAATAAAAGCCTCTTGTCTTAGTTGCATCTTAAACTATGAATGCTAAAAGAAATGGGTTACCTTAATAGGACGCAATTGTTGGACACATTTTTCATGTGTTTCTGTGTGCTCAGTCTTTAGGCTTCATTTGTCAGACTGAATACAAACAGGCATATAATGCAAAGATCAGCACAGAGAGCAAATCAGTAAACACAGGGTCACCAGACAGAGTATGTCATCATCCTGCCCGTCTGGCTTCAGCATTATCTGTCATGCCAGCTAATAATAGTAGAATTGCTCCACAAAGCCTGCTCAACAGCTGTAAACACTGACAGAGAAAGACCTTCAACTGTCTTGAACTCTCCAAATACTGGAATTAGTTTTTCCTCTTCATCCTCATTGCAATGCTCCTCCTGTGTGTTGGTTGCCATTTCTTATCTCTCTCATTCACAACCGTTACCACCCTTCTCTTCTCCCCTCTCCATCCATATCTCTCATTCACACTTCTGTTTCTCCCTTTCTGTTATATTCTCCACCCTTATGTTCTGGGGTTTCACTAAAGTGCTGTTCTCCTTGTGTTGCATAATGTACTGATTTTACATCTCTTTTCAGCTACACTAGTAGTGTGGCTCTAGGAACACTGACATTTTATACAGATAATCATATTTCCCAGAGGATGAATTCTGCTGACTCTGATGATCCCCTGACTCTTCATCTAGCACCACCATGAGGCTCACATTAGTCTGACTGAATTGTCTCAACATCCACTGACTGGACTGCATTGAAATTTGTTGCAGACATTAATGTACCCCTATGGATAAACTGAAGCAACTTTGGCGATCCTTTTGTTCTTCATCCCAGTTTATGCCCATTACTATTTCAGATATTTGCAAGCAAATGCTTTACCCTCCACTGTCAGCTGTACTTTGTACTTTGTTCACTACACCTGAGCAAAACCTGTTAGCATGTTAGCACGCTGATGTTAATATTTAAATCAGAGCACCACATGCTCGTGTGTCCAGTTGTTGAAGCATAAGTGTAGGTCTAATCTGCTTACAGTAGGGTGTTACCAGTGTTTTGAAATCCCTGTGGTCAGGTGTGGACAGGACTGTGCTGACCAGGTGATCCGGGG
Source organism: Mastacembelus armatus (assembly GCF_900324485.2). Taxonomy (NCBI): domain Eukaryota; kingdom Metazoa; phylum Chordata; class Actinopteri; order Synbranchiformes; family Mastacembelidae; genus Mastacembelus; species Mastacembelus armatus. The sequence continues at coordinate 8,975,192 of NC_046643.1, read as the reverse complement.
AAGAACAGGGAGGACAGAGCTGAAGGTTAGAGATTTAAAGTGAATCACACCTGCACACTGCACCACAGTAGCCTGTTTGGATTCGTGCAGTGCGGTGCTTCAAAAAGAACCCATATACCATATGTCTGTCCAGCAACAGTCTACACCTCCAGGTGCTTTGAACAGATATAGTAGGAAGAGAGTAGGAGGAATGAATGTCTAAAAAAAGGAAGGAAAGATTGAACAAACAATCTGTACAAATCAGCTTTTCTAGGTTTGCATTGTGGTGGATTTCTCTGCTGCTGAATAAAAGAAGTGAGTAGGCTTTATCTTTTCTTTTTGTAATCATAGAACAAATACCTTGTCTGAGGTATAATTAAACACTTCAGGTTTGACGAAAAAACATGGTCTCATTATTTAAAGGGCAAGCTATCCAAAAGTAGAAGATTTGCATAGGCGAAAGATGAATCATCCTGGTGAAAGAATGACTGGTTGTGGTCGTCAAACATGCAGCTTGAAGCACATCATGGGAGGAGAAGGCAGAGCTGGGGCGACAGCCAAAAGTGAGACAAACAAGAGGGGATTTTTATAGCCATCAAATGGTGGACTTTAGCTGTTTGGTGACCTGCTGGGATGTACAGGGGGTATGACGAGCATGAAGTGCAAACACACATCCATAATGAACCTTTCTTTCAGTCGCCCACACACACACATTTATTTCTATTACACTTGTGGCAAGTTATATTGGCTAAATACATTTTTATCCCCTTAACCTAAACATGTATCTGTTTTCAAGCATGTGCCAAAATCTAGCCTAATATTATTATGTGAAAATAAATGGAAAATTTCTGGTTTAGCCATAAAGCTTCGAGGAATTTCTCCTGTTTGTTAGACAGTAATCTAGATTGGATTAGAGCCCCAAAGGAAAGTAAATAGAGTAAATAACAGCCAAGGTTTTTGGCTAGAAAAGCTGATTCACTTGATAAAAGAAGACTGTTGGCTAATTCCTCTTTTTTAGTTACTTTGACCATTCAGTGTTTTTATGGTTTTAAAGTCTGAACAAAACAGGCTCAATGACTCAAATAAATGTGGAACGTCATATCTAGAACAACGGAGCCCTTGGTTATTTCAAAGACCGCCTTTGAGGGGTTGGAAAACCCATGCCCAGCAGATTAGAGCTAGTGTTGCACATTTGTTCTTGTCTGGGTTCAACACTAACATAGTGTCTGTTTGCCAGCAATTGGAATTAGTTGCTTTTGCAACATTTCCAGGACTTTTTACAAAGAAGGTCACATTAGATCTTAAGGGAAACCTCAAATTTATCGTCCTAGTTATATGTAACTTTTTCAATGTTGAAGTGATTTATTTATGAAAACACAGGTTATTGTGCTGGTTTGTTTGATAGTATGATGTGGCCTTATATCTCTACTCCGTTATCTTTGCTAGCTTTATATTAAGGATGACAAAGATAAGTTTTGTGTGTCTTTAGTGACTTTCTTTGTAGTTTTGTGTGATGTCCTCCTTCTCATAATGTGAACTTTTCAGGTATGCACAACCCTAACCCTAATCCACATTAGGGTATGCCTACAGTATGTCACACAGAAACACATTTATTCATGTACACTCCCCACTGACTTGCACACACTCATGCAAGAGCAGGTGCATGTGGCTCATTAGCCTATATCCCACAAGGATAAATAGCTCTGTCTGCATGCACCCAGTTAATCCCACAGAGCCTCAGTCACAAGGGTTCCTACGCCCTCCAGCACCACCACACAAACACACACTCATGTGTGCACATGACCAATCCTCCAGTGCCTCAGTACCTAAACCAATCCAGAAACCCTGAGGCCAGCCAATGACCCAGTCCCAGTCTGAGATAAACAGATGGAACCCTATTGATAATTTACTAATATACAGTCACCATCTGTGTTACAATGTGAGTGTCAAGACCGTGATCCTGCAGGTGACTCACTGAGGTTAAATGGGTTGTGCATGAAAAGATGAGTAAGACATTCCATCATCATAAGCTTTAGATTTTTCTCAAAACATAATTTTAGTCTTTAGTCTTAGTTTTATGCTTCATTTTATCCTGTTACTGACACTATTGTTTGTGTAATTTTAGTCTATTCTACACTGCCAATGTGTACGGGGTGTACCCTGCCTCTCACCCAGCATCAGCTGTTACTGTTGTGAATAGCTTCATTTTGAGGCTGCAATAAGTTATGCAGTAAGTTCACTGTAAGCTCTTCTTGGTATTTTATGCCCCTCCTGTTCAGCAGCGAGGCATTTTCCAGGTAACCTATGCACAGCAAACAGATATTTGACCTTAATGCACTTTTTGTGTGCTTTTTCTATCATACATAGGCCTACTTGTTCAGAGCTGGATTACCAACTGCCAGGCAGGCAACTGTCACCGCCCTACAAAACTGAAGGTTCACTCTGTGGCAATCGGTGTGTGGTAAGTTGACTGATTTGTAACTTTGGAAATATGGCAGTATACACAACTAACACATGACATGATAAGAACATCAAGAGGATATGACTTTTTTACGTCAGAAAGGTTCTGCTTTAAAATCTAGCTTGAAAACCTTTGGTATTTCCCCAGTGCTCTGCCTAATATTCCTAATGTTTATTCAAAATACCACATAGCAAAACTGGCACCATGTTATATTCCAGGAATAATGTACACTCATTCATGCCCACACAGTCGCAGGATCGGGGTTATTAAAAAGGGACACAGCTGCTTGATATGCACCTACCAGGTTAATGCAGCCATGCCAGTGTACTGGAGATAGGTATACACATTGTAATATACTGTGTTCTCTATCACTGTGTCACCCTGTGTGACTCTGAGCTCTATGCCAACCAGGGGACACAAACAGCCAGTCACCTTTATGTTTCAGTGGAAATCCCTGCTGGCTTCTGATTGGATAAGATTAAGAGGTGGCAGGGGAGGAGTCTGGGTAGTGGTAGCGGTGGTAGAGGGATAAAACATGACATCGCCAGGTGATATTGCCACAGCAACCAGGACCCAGTGTGTATGTAAACACAAGTACAATGGACACAATAATGGCGGTCAGCTTTTATACATCAAGTGCAAAGACACACGAGCTTGTGCACGTGCACAGCCCCTTGGGACTAAAGCTAGAGGTGGAAGTGTTGAGTACATTATGCACCTGTCTTTGCCCCCCCTCACACTATAAGGAAGTGATACATACAAATACTACAGAACACAATGCTGTGTGGTGAAAATGAGAAAAACAGGAACCACAAAGCAGCACAGGAAGCAACCTGCATTAAAAAAGATCTATCTATCTATCTATCTATCTATCTATCTATCTATCTATCTATCTATCTATCTATCTATCTATCTATCTATCTATCTATCTATCTATCTATCTATCTATTAAATTTCTGAGATTTTTTTTACAGCAGACATAGATAAAGTAGGGATTGCCTGATAGGGATCTTAATGTGTCTTTGTGTCTTTTCATGGTCTGGAGTAAGCATGTTCTTGTCTCAATGTATTTTGCCACTTCCTCTTTAGTCACCCAGGGGGAGGAAGATGTAATCTATGTGAGAGCAAACAAGATTAGACCAAGCGTTATCACTAGCCATATGGCCAAAAGCCTGAGTTAAAGGGAGGAATGAGAACGGACAAATGCGTTTAAGGTGTGCACATGTGTGAGCAGACGTGGATGGTTTTTTGAGTGTGTGTGTTTCTCATTAAAGAGTAACACACATTTAAGATTGTCCAAATCGGTTGGGAGGTAAAATGTTTCTCTTCAAGCAATCAACCTAGATTTAAGCATCAGCCTATTCATTAGCATAGTCCTACATAAAAAAAGGTAGGATATAAGAATAATGTGTGACCTTTCAATCAGTATGGAGCCATACATAATTACATTATAAGATAAGAAACATAGGCCATGAAACATGTGGCTTAGGTTGTATTAATAGACCACAAAATGATAGAGGGAAAATGCTAAATCTTAATGCTAAATCTCAAGTATCCTTGGCATGTCTGTGGTTGTTATTTTCTCCTCTAACCCCTTATCTCATCTGCAGTCCAATTAGACCAGTCTGCTGCAAAGTGAAGTCACACCAATCACAAAAGCAAAGCACTGGCATGCTTGATGACCACATGTGCTTTAAATGTGTGAGAAAAAAATTAAAAAAGATCGGTTAGAAATGAGGGTTTTTTTTTTCCAACATCAATCAAACTCATGTAAATGAACTTTGCACATGTCGCTGATGTGGAAAGAAAGGTCAACCACATCACAAATGCCGTAATGATGGTTTTAACTATTTATTTTATGTGGTTGTTGATAGTATTCTAGTCCTACATGTCATGTCTTTAGATAAGCTGCAAAAATCTGATCAAAAGGTCTGAACAGGTGTGTCTGCTTGAAATCTAATGTTTGCAGTTTATTAAAGGTCGACCAAAAGCCATATGCACTAGACAACTAAGCATTCAGGGTGCCCCGGTGACATCACATCATCTGAACAAAGTACTGTACAAACCTTGATATTGTGTCCTGGGCATGTATGGAGTATTTCTAATACTGTTTGATAAAACTTTGCTTCTTTTAATGAGGAAGTGGAATGTTTGAAAAATTTAGGCAAGAAAACAAACAAACAAAAAAAATAGTATAGTGCAATTTAAGTATAAAGTATGGACAATTTACAGTGGATTTGTCTCTAAAAGTATAAGATTTACAGACAGGACTTGCAAATAACTTCTGGCTCACTACACTTTGTGGCAAATGGATTTCCATTTTGTTTTAGCTAAAACCTACTCCAAAACTCACTCCATAGCTTATTTTCCTAACACCCCCTTCCATTTGCTGTTTCTCATTAAATATTTGTGATGCCAACCTCAGCACTCAGATCATTTTTACCTGCATTTGGCAGCTAAATAACCTGAAAGAAGTGGTGCCGAAAAGTCACCAATAAAAAAACGAATTGAGAGACTGAAGCAAACAGAGAGCCAGTAACATTAGGAGGCCTATTGCAAAAGAACAATACGCATCAGCTGAGATGATTCCTTGACACTAAGGTCAGCTCATGTACATGAGGTCAGACAAACTGTTTGTCTCCACATGTTTGAGATTACAAATGTTTTTCTGCCATAATTACACAGCGTAGTAAATAAATCCAAAGAACACCTGAAAACTCTCTCATTCCCTTCAGTCATGGAGCAGAAGATATACCTATAGATTAAAGCCTAGTTTTTAAATCATGACACAACTGAGACAAGTGTGTACCTTGACACTTCATACAGTATAATCTGCTGCTTTCCTGTCAGTTTGTCTATGTCTGTGTCAAAGAAAGAAACACAGATATAAAAGTCAATGCGCTGTTTCCTGCTGAGCACATCATACTCCCTATTAAATATGGAAAGATGTTTACTCCCATCATTTATGAAATTTTCATAAGGAGTTCCAAGGATGTCCCCTGCATGACAGGGTGCAGTCGTTCACATTCAGGGACTTCAACTGAGAATTTATGACTGAGGTTGCAGCAACAGCGGCAGTGATGTGAAAATATATGCTGAGTGACACGCAGCAGTACTGTTGAATTATTTCTCAGACAAGGTATGGGATCACAAGGCCCATTTCATCAACCTCAAGGGCAAGTTACATCAGAACAAATGAAATGGTATGAGTTATGGTAGCACCAAAATGTAGAAAGTATATATGTTTCCTACCAAACCCCACATAACTTGCAAAAAAAAAAAAAATTTTAGATGTACAAGCTGCAATAACTAATAAAGATGCTTACTGACAGTGAACTCAGGAGACTTGTTAACTGACAGCTATAATTTATGAGTGGGAACACGCGCTGGTTGTGAAGTGGTTTTGAGTGTGCCACAGTTTTACCTGCTAATGTGTGGACCCTCTGTATCGTACAACACACGTTTAGATTGTTTTACAGTCACCGATGATACGAACTTATTGACAGTTCATCCTAAACCAAAATAAAGACGAGATATTAGCTAATGGGTTCGTTGATTCAGTCTCTGATTCAGTGTACTTGTTACCAAAACAGCACTGTTTACCCACCAGTGTGGCAGAACAGGTTCTGCAAACTGAAGGCACAGTTCATGGCCTCATTGAGCATAGAAACACGCTGGATATAAATGAGTTGTGCTAGTGTGGATCAACATAGAAATAATACTAGAATACATTTTGTAAAGATTGCCAAAGATTATAATGAGAACATCCCAAGAAATTAAAAAAAACAAAAAAACAAAAAAACATGAGGGACCTTAGCATGTCGCAACAATCTGAATAATGCATTATGACATTATAAAACACTGAGCACCACATGTGAAGGGTCCCAATAATGAGGGAATGTTTCAGGATCAATGCAGTGACTTTTTGAGAGGAGTGGGGCTTCCCTGTGTCCCCATCTGCACTCACCCTGCAGGAACAATGTGTTCAGGTTGACTCAGAGTCAGTGCAGGTGTCTCTAACCTGTCTATATGTGCCGCTCCAGTGGTTTCCACACTGGACCCCAAAAGGTCTCGCAAGGTGTTCCAATACCTTTTTCACTGATGATCACTCATTACCTGTAATAAAGCTGTCCTGTCTTCATTATTCTGAAACTTCTTGTATTAGAGCTATTCCTTTATAAACCTATTATTTATTGTTTAACCTCCTGTGTCTGTCTGTTTCTGACAGACTGTGAGTTGAGGGAGCATGGCATGCAGCTACATCATGCCATGCTCCAGCCTTATAAAGATGTGGCCCCGTGTCTTGCACCATAGTGCGCCGTAATTGGTCGAAGCCCGATGAATGCAACGCCGCATTTTGCAGAGTAGTAAACGAGCTAGAGGGTCGAGGGATGCACTGACCATCTGCAGGCTGCACACAGGACAGATCACCCACCTTTTGATTCGCAGTCAGCGCAGTATTTATTCTCCTCCAGCGCCAGGAGAGAGTTGAGTACAGTCTGGTATCTGTCAACGTCTTTCACAGATTTGCCCGTCATCATCGCAATAGTCCACCTCCTCCACAGCCCCGTGCCGGCTCCAGGCAAACAGCCTCTTCTTGGACAAAATGAGAGCGGTGTGTGCAGAGGCGATGCGCTCAGTTCCTCTTCCTCCTCGATGTGGAGCCCAGCGAGTTTGGTTCACCACTATGGGATGACTGTGTTTCAGCCAACCAGCATGCGGGTCAGTGGAGGTTCGGGTTCCCTGATGAAGACGGGAAAACACGACATGTGAGCGATGAGACTCAGTGTGCAATGTGGACTTTAATGCCCATCTGTGACCTCACTGACTGGTACTGAGTCCTCCGTCTCTCTCTCTCTCTCTCTCTCTCTCTCTCACACACACACACATACACACACAGAGAGTCAGGTTTCCATCACGTCAGGGGCCTGCTTACCCTAAATCTCTCAGCAACCCTAAAACTGAATGATACTGGGGGCCTGCTTTTTGTCCCCAAAGGATACAAGATATGACAGTATGAACAAATGTATGTCCCTAAACTAACACCCGCCCGTGCAATAAAGGGTGTCTAGTCACTACCCACATACTTAACAAAAATCATTTTACAGTTGTGTTTTCATGCTTTGTGAGGAAATGCCAGCTCGTTTGGTTTGTCAAAAATACACTCAGCTACTGAGCAGACAGCACTAATCACATATACTGCCACCCTGTGGTCAACCATGGGTGGGCTTTAGAGAGGCAGTGCTCCTGCTTCCTCCCCGGGACGCAAGGTGGCGATAAAACACACTGTGCCACAAGCAAAACAGCCGAAGAAATGTTAGAGCGACAGCTGACTGAACCGCATCAAGCACCGGAAACCCAATGAGTTTGGCTTCAAAATAAAGCTTAAAAGACGTTTTCTTTTAAACAAAATGAATTCGATGTGCAAGACGTGATAACAACAGCGTGTTTGCTTTTATCCACTGAACTCTTTCTAAAATAACGCTACATAGTTTTATTTCCATTCCGTGCATGTGTACCACTCACGACTCTTCCTCCAGTGCTTCTTTTAGATGAACTAAAACCGGAAGTTTGTTATATTACAAATACCTTGACTTTGCTGTACCCTGTGTGACTGAACTGGTGATTACGGAAATAGCAGCTTAGCCTGAATCAAATAAATAAAGGATTAAGATCGAGTCACTACCTGTGTAAACGTCCAGCACTGTCCACAATGTCCAGGCAGTCCAACCGAACAACAGACAGCAAGAAGATGGTAGGCGACTCATCGGCTAACCTAGTTAGCCTGTGTAGCAGCATGCTAACGTAGCCAAATGTTAACAAGTGTACTGCTCTTCTTCAAAGCAGCGTGTCAGTGATGAACATGTGTTTGTGTTAGATAGTTTTAACGATGTGTAAAATATTTGGATTCAGCCGAGAGTTTTAATTCATTGCTGGACATGTCTGACTCTGACAGGAAGTGTCATTCGTTGTAGCACACAAGCTAAAGAGTTAGTTAGTCTCCACAGCAGCTTCATGTGCTCATGTGTCACTGCATCAGTTTCCAAATGAAATCCGTAAAATGCAACTGAGGCAGAGATGCATGTTTATCTGGACGAATATGAAACAGCATAACTACTGACTGAACTACACTGAATGTCCAAATGCTAATAAAAACAGCTCCAGTGAAGTTGGTATTGAGCTACAGAATGGCATTTAAATGTGCCATCACCATAAATAACATGTCAGGGATGTGTCAATAGTTTTAGTTAGGGTTTCATTTTTAATCAGTTAACATTGGATGGTATTAGTTATACAGCTGCAGTGACGACTGACTGTGTGACTCAGTTATGGTTTGTTATAAGTAACTTATACACTGAAACCATACAGTGTAAAAACGTCCACTGCCATAAAAAGTGTGGTCCTTATTCCCACACCACCATGAGCTACTCCCTATATGTTTTATATCGTTTCACACAGACACTTTCTCTGTCAATATGCATCTACCTGAGGGTGGGTTGGTGTTTTGCTTTGAAAGAAGAAACCAAATATGTTGATCTTTGGTTATCCATTCACTTCTGAGTGTATGTAATTTATGTTGTTTTCCCCCATAGAACTCTGAGCTGTTCACGCTGACCTATGGGGCCCTGGTCACCCAGCTTTGTAAAGACTACGAGAACGACGAAGAAGTCAATAAACAGCTAGACAAGATGTAAGTCTATTTTCATGATCTATGTTCATGCTTGAATATGAGTTGAAAATAGTGTAAATTCCAAGGCAGCACGCTCTTACTTGATGAATCACATTCATCTTTACCAATGGTTTATGCACAAAAGTAAGTTGTTCCTGATCACATCTTTTTTTTTTTTTATTAATTGGCATAAATCAAGATTTATTTATTTCACATCTGTTTTCATCTGGTCTTATATTAAAACTTTTTAATTAACCAAAGAAACAAAGTTGAATGTAAAAATATTTACTTCTCTTCTTTTCTTACAGCAGTTAATTGTGTATGTCAGTACAATTCACTTTAATAACAGACCTGCCCAGCTGGTAGAATTTGTTAACAGTACACTATGTAATACTACTCACAGTGTATACACTGAGTACCCGAACTAAGTTGCTTTACTGCAGCATGGTAAAGTTTTGCTTCAACAAAGGGAAGAGAAATTATTTTTTTCTGACCACTTGGGTGTCACCCCCATAGCTTCATACTGCGTTGACACAAACTACTTCTTTGTTCATATCTCAAGCAGAAAGAAGAGATAACTGAGTTTTATGTCTCAGACTTCTGAATCAGAGAATTCCTCTACTTATGAGGATGAGAACACTGATATGTGTATACTGCAGACAATTCCCCAGTAAATTAAGTTTAGGAAAAAAGTGATGGTCTTATAACTGTAAAAAATCTAAACATCCCTTCCTGCTGACAGGAGCTTGTAATGTATGTATTTTGCTTTTCTGGTCTGTGAGATGATGCTTGTCTTATCTGGCCTTAGAAGGCAGTGAGTCTGCACTGTGCTCTCTGCCTGTTGCCAGTCAACTAGTCAGAGACAGACCATTTTAGGAGTTGGATGCATCAGTTGGCTTCATACATTGTAGTTAGGATAAGTTGACTTGACCTTCTAATCAGAATTAGCATCACTTGCCAAGTGACCAAAAATGGCTTTTGGACCATTTCAAACATTCTTCAGTCTCTTTACAATCTGCAGTTAATTTCGTTTTGGTACATTTCCTTTGCTATAAAGAGGAAAAATAACCTTTTCTTTTTCATGCTTCTCTCACTCTTTCATAGGGGCTATAACATTGGAGTGCGTCTCATTGAGGACTTCCTGGCACGCTCCAACATCGGCAGGTGTCAGGATTTCCGAGAAACAGCCGATGTCATTGCTAAGGTAATCGGAAAGTTCCTGGCAGTCTGAGCGTGACCGTGCACTTGCCCCAAGAGTCAGGGATGAAAAAGGAGAAAGAGGGAAGATATAAAAGAGAGGTTAAAGAGCGTGATCTTGATGAAATGTTTCAAAAATGATTCATGAAAGAAGAGGGGGGGCAGTCATAGGGATAAGGACTGACTGGAAAAGGTTAAAGTCCAAGGAAATGGTTCTGCATGGTACTAAACATTAGCCCAAAGAAGCTTTTCTCTTTGCCTTGCTTTATTTACACTGTGATATATATTCCTATTGTCATATGCTGGTCTTTTTCTTTTCCTCTCTCCATATATTTCTGGCCTGATGTTTATTTTAATATATCCTTACCTTGTTTTGCAAAACGACACGCACAGTAGACAACCGACTGTGTTTAGCACTCAAGGTCTAATTGCTGTGTGCTGGGGAGCCATTCCCCAGATATAACTCAAGTCTAGCTGAAAGAACGGGCTCATGGTCATAAATTAAAGGGTAATGTCTGTGAATGAAGAATGCCACAGCATTTTGGAGGGTACAATGATGGTTTTCCTCAGTATACCACATGACCTGCAGCCAAACTCTAAAATCACCTCAGTCATTCCTCATTTAAATGTATATGGCAGAGGACTGTCATATGGTCGAATCAGATTGTGTACAGTTATGAATCTTAAATCATTATTATTTTGATTTCGGTGTTTTTAAAATGTTATTACGTAGATGTAAGGCCGCGCTACTCCTCATGGTCATTTTACATATACGAATGAATTCAAAGCACTCGATCGGATGTTTGATTTTACACTGCGCGAACACATTTGCCGTCCTTCCTGTGACAAAGGGCTGCAGAGGAATGGGAGCAACAGACAGCAGTTATCTGGAAGCAGGTGTGTATGTACTGCTAGTATTGTGCAAATCAACACTTCCTGCAGCTGCTTCACAAGGAAAACCTTCCAGCAAAATATACAGTTGCTGATATTTACTGTGAGGAAACTGCAGGAAAAGCTCAGAGATAGTCACTGGATTGGGGTAGTGGTAGTTCATTTAATGTTAACAGAAATGAACTATTTTCTGTTTTCTTTTTTTTTTTTTATCCACTCCTCACTTGGTTGTGGTTGTTAGATTGCATTTAAGATGTACCTGGGCACCACTCCCAGTGTGACCAACTGGAGCCCAGCAGGAGATGAATTCTCCCTCATCCTAGAGAACAACCCACTAGTAGACTTTGTGGAGCTTCCAGATAATCACAGCACGCTCATCTACTCCAACCTGCTGTGTGGGGTCCTCAGAGGAGCCTTGGAGATGGTAAGGTCGAGTATTTATATGTCTTTTCATGCTGCTCTGATACATGTAAATAGGGCTGCAACAACTGATTGATATTATCGATTAAAATTTGATTATTAAAATAGTTGGCAATGAATGTATTTAGCGATTAGCTGGATCTAGGGATGTTTTTCTGTTATGGTGGTCAGACAATCAGTCATCCAGTAAAATGTTTATGGTTCTCAAATCAGTTTATACAGTAACATGCTCACATTTGCTTTCAGTGTGAAATTCTAGTAAACAAGTGCCTTTTTTTAACGTAAGAAAATGTAAGATCTGTTCAAATGTCACACATAAAGATAATACATGTGTAGCAAATCTGTTAAGATTCATATTTTGGCAGTTAAATGTTGAATCCAGACGTACTCTTTTGTAAAAGACGATTAAATGAATCATAGAAAACATAATTGACTGATTAATCTATGATTAAAATAGTTGTTTGTTGCAGCCCTACTCATTTACTTCATTAAAACATGATACATGTGCATTTCAGACATGTTGAAAATACACCATACATGACAATATAAATGACTAAGCTGTACAATTTTGAACTTGTAACTGATTCATGAATGTGACTTAGGTCCAGATGGCAGTGGATGTGAGATTTGCGCAGGACACACTGAGAGGGGACAATGTGACAGAAATTCGCATGAAATTCATCAAGAGGATTGAAGAAAATCTCCCAGCGGGTGATGAGTAATAGAAAGGGACTAGAAGTTATGCAAGGAAGGCCTTCATTGACAGACTGAAAGGATGAATCAGCCGAACTCAAAACATCAAGCTGAGTGGTACATCTCAGTAGCCCAAGTAATTTTCCTGTCCCTTACTTGCAGTCTTGAATATTGTCGGTGACATGCGAGACTTTTTAGGTCTGTATTTCTCACTTTAAAAGATTCAAAGGAATCTATGGTGAAATTAGAAAAAAATATTGTCTTTCTCACAAAGCTTTTCTGTCTGTGCTGTTGTTTTTCCCCAGAGGAAAAAAGAAACACTATGCGTTATTAAAACATCCCACAATATCGTAACATGACCCCTACTACTCTGACTATCTTTGCATGGCAATGATCAGCAGTCGAGGTTGAGGATTTCTGTCTGATATTTGTTGTTACTCTTAAGGGGTAAAATAATTCCTCAGAACATTTATCTCTGACATCCCATATTAAAAAGCCACTTTTTCTTCTGTTGATTTTCTGAAGCTTCTGTCCTGTTTGTTGACAAAGTGATTCGCTTTCCTGGTTGTCTGTTTCTTTTTTTGGTGCACAGCTGGAAAACTTTGGATTGTAATGTTTTCATGTTTGTCTTGTTTTTTATTTTATTATTTTTATTTTAATGAAATCACATTCTACATTGCGGCCAATTGTTTGGCATAATAATTTATGTAAGTTCATAGTTCAAATAAATGCGACATTTTTGATGTGACACTTTTCTCACGTCTTTGTAAGACTAAAGCGACTTGGCACTTTCTAACATGCCTGGTGGGGGATCTGGAACCATTTTAACTACTAACACACACACACAAGGCATACTGTGTCCTATGCACCAGCTTGTCAGTTCTGCTTCAGTGTACTGTGGGAGTGTTGCACTGCAGCGGCTCTGCAAAGGAAAACAATAACAGATCTAATGCTACTCTTATGTTTGCTCAGGGTACCTGGAGGTAATGTGTGTGTGTGTGTGTGTGTGTGTGTGTGTGTTTGTGGCTGCCTAACTAACAGTCCCTGCTGCTTGGGTCTGGTTGTCACACCTGTGAATGGCTTTACATCACCCAGAAATAACAAACACAACTTCTCATTTACGGCCACCACACACCTTGTCAGTAACTGAAAACACAGACGACCATTCACACACACACACACACACACACACACACACATACACACATACACAAATCATCACTGGTCCTGGGTTAGAAGCAAAAATCTGGTCTGGATACTTATAACAGCATTACCCATGTTTTTCTTATTCTGTGTGTTTTTTTTTCTTACATTGTGAAACAGAACAATAACATTAGTACCAAACTCACGAGTCTGCTGAACTACTTAGAGGATGAGATTGTCAGATAGGGATTTCCTTTTGGAGAGGTCTGTCAGCTATTAGCTGCTGGAAACCTTGCGGCTCTACACATTGTATTTTATAGCTGCTATTACAGGAACTCATTTCTGGTTTTACAGTTCTAGTGTTCAGGCACTTGAAGTTCTATTCTTCACATAGCCAGCAGAGGCTGCTATGTACATAACTTTCCTCAGCTGTAGGCAGCTTTATTCCCCAGTATGCAGCTTAAGTCATGAAGATTTCGCATTTTTTTGGCCAACGATGGATATTGAGGGGGAAATACATTCCTTTATTTGTGGGAGTAGAGGTTAGAGCTGCCAGAAAACATAAAGAACATTTTAAGATTATGAATATGGAAACAGCAGACAGTTTGCAGCAGTAGATGCCAATTTGTGGACCCTAGCTTTGATTTGGCTTGAGATTAGACAGACAATGACAACATGCATTCTTTGTGCTGTATAATCCCAAGGAAGATGTATTAGGATGGAATTTCTTAGTATTGTTTACTGTCTTAAGCCTCTGTCCACTTTTGTCTGGCATAGTGCTCATTTAGAAGGATAAAGACAGGAAAGTGGAAGCACCGCGACGGCCGTCAGCATGCAATAAACTCAGCAGACCATTTGGCAAGCTGACAGCACATTACGTCCACATATCGATGCACCCAGTAGGCCTGTGATGTGGATGTTGGATGGAAAGAGGGGCAGGAAATAGTTTCTGTGCAGAAGCTCAATGTAAATGACTTGGCAGAATTAGAGTCATGTACCTGAGGGATGCTGAACAGCTGGGTTTGTGTACTTGTGAAAAACCTGTATCACTCTGCCATATGCTCACAAGAATGTAACTTGATCAAGGTGTACACAGTATGCATATACTGTACATAGAAGCCAAAGTGAGGATGCATTTATTACTACTGCTCTAATCACAAACAGGTGGTAATGTCCACTAGAATAACCCTGTTGATGCACAGTTAGGCCATTTTCTGTTTCCCACTGCCTAAAGTTCGGCCAGTGTGTCTAGTGAGAGTTTTGTGTTGATTGTTTCCACAAACTAACGCTCCATTATGACTTCACTCCTCATAACCTGTGCATCTGCGATTTCTATTCCCTTTTGCAATACTGCAGATGTTGTTGCAGAATGAAAACACAGGGAGTAAATATAAATAGAAATTAGAAAGAAACAAGTTGTTGCTGAGGCACTTAAGACTTTTCCCAAGCCCTGGGGAATTGCTTTAAAAATGCTATTTTTATCTGTTTACTTTCTGTCTTGAGTAGTTATTTAAAGCACAAATGTGTACATGTACTATGGGAGATGGACATTTCCTATCAGACATGCTCATTTCTTCATTGTTGTAATTATTGATATTATTTATTGCAACTGACTGTTCTTTTTACAAAACTTTATTAAGACAGAGCTGGAAAACAAGTAGCAAATGTTACAGGCATGACACAATGTGAACCGATCTGCTTTAAGCCAGCTAAACATTTCCATGTGGCCTTTATAGGAAGCAAATGGTGAGAGGCACGCTGTGACAGTAAAGCTCAGCACACAGCCTGGTATTGACCTCTCCTTATTGAATACCGCATCCCTCTCTTCTACCTTCACTTCATCCATTTCTACTCAAAGTTTTACCAATTTATTTTCCTCAGCCCTTTTTCTGTTTTCTTAGTAATGTTTTGCTGATGTGTTCGAGGTAAGCCAGAAGTCAGTAAATCACAGAAGGGATGTGGATTAGTCAACCTTGTGGGAATGTCCTATGTCTTATGGGAAATGTGCTGTCTGTCAGGTGATGTAAGGGCTGACTGAGGATGCAGTTGCCTAGGATTTCCAGAAGTTTCCGGAGTGTGTGTTTTGAGTCTGGTCAGCACAAACAGTGCAGATGTCAGCGGCATAATGTGGTGAATCAGAAAACAAGTGTGTTCATGTTGTTTTTTTTTTTTTTTGTTTTGTTTTTTTTTTTTTTAACTCTGCCAGACAGTCTGAACTATGTTCCCAAGCAATGAAGCTCTGGGAAGATGGAGTTGATTTAGTTTGCGTGTCACTGGTACACACCTGAGAATATGCTCCCATGAACAGGAGCCTTGTTATTACATAATTCCCAGGTTGTGGCCTTGTTTGTTCGAAATTCAACCTGCTGTACTGAGTGAAAGTGTGATGTTTTGCTGGGATTCATGTGCATAAACACCTCAATAAATAAACCTGGATGTGGTTGTGAAGCGAAATTATGAGTTGATTTGGTGTTCAGTCACAGCATGTACCCGCTAAAATCTGCCTCAGCATCTGCAAGCCATTTTGAATATGAATCATCTCCCAATTCCAGTCAAACTGTTGAACACCTCATGTAAATCTAATAACTTATGTATTACTCAGCCATTAAGCGTGTTACTGTATAGTAGAAAGTGAGAGGTTTTTAGGCCTCCCAGAGTTATGTGTGGGTCATCAGGAGTGTTGGCAGGAAGGGGGAAATGAGAAACAAAACAAGTAAAACCTCCATCTTTCAATCCCAAAAGTAAAAGCATCAGATCCAGCAAACTTGTACTGTAAATTCCTGGATCAGCAGTGTCACAAGGGATTCGTGTTAACAATGAAAACATCATTTTAACAGGAAGATGTCACATTGCAATCAGTCCAAAGCTGCGTTCCTTTTCTGTATCAGCAACGACCTGGCTGGTCCCATGAGGGTTTCAGCCGGAGCTCTGGACGCCACCAAGCCATTTAATGCCTTGTTTTTAGTTTTTCCTCCTTCCCTTTCTTTAAGGCTTTTTGGATGGGAGATGCTAAGCTGCCTTCACTCTGCTTCCAATTTCCTCTTGGTCTTTTGTTCTTCTTTTCTTCCAGATCTGATGAAGAGGAGCTTTTAGACGTTTCTGATGATACTGCTTTTACCTATTCCAGATCTTTCTTATTTTTGTGCTTCATTTTCCCACAATACACTCAACCTTTGTCTTGTTTTTCTCCCTCCTTCCTTCCCTTTTTTCTGACCCTGGAGTTTATGTAACTATGGCAGAACTTTCCAGCTTGGAACAGCCTCACTTGAAGATGGAGTAAAGAGAATCAGTGGGAGAGAAAGGAAAAAAAAAAGAGTGTCATTTATAATTTCACACCAGCTAGTACTGAGGGCAAATGGCACCTCACCTTAGACTTCATTATTCCAGGGTCCCCTTGTCCAAATGCACATAAGTAAGCATATATTTAAATCAGTTTCCCAGGCAGTAACAAATACATTAATTCCAATTGAAAAGCAGGAATGTGAAGGTTCTGGTTTGCCCTGGACTATAATCAAACCAGGCTTCCCTCCCAGAGCACTGGGCTGCCTAGAGGCTGCACACCAGCTGCACTGGACGGGATATCACCTCTCACCATTGCAAAGCATGAGCCAATGGTGTGCATGTGTGTGTGTGTGTGTGTGTGTGCGTACGTGCGTGTGCGTGTGTGTGTCACATTAAAATGAAGTGACAAAACACACACCATACAATAATCAGAGCAGAATACTTCTGATGAGGCTCGCCTACTGGCTAGGCCATTTGTCTAACGTGATGTGTGAGGTAATACCACAGCATAAATCTAGATACCAGCTTGGAGGCTTTATGTTGTCAGCAAGCCGTTTATTAATCATCCCCTTCAAGCACCTCTCACACCAGTCAGTGTGATTATAAGGGGCCTGGATGTCCAGTTATAAGGCTAGACACTTCAGGTCTGTGAGTACCACTTTCCATATAAAACACCTCAAGCTGTCACATTGGAAAATGAGACTGATTAGAATCTGAAGGGTGGATGAGGATTTATGGCAATTCCACAATATGGGAGCCACGTGATTGGGCATGATTAGCTAGTGGAAACAAGATTAGCTGTAACTTAATGGCACTTTGAGTAAGATGCTAAAATCAAGGCTCTGTGGTGCTATCTCTGCCTAACTGTAGTCTGTCTATTGTTTTTAATTGCTTGTAACAGATGTAGTTTCCTATACAACCTAAGCTTAGTTGCCATTTCTGCCCTTCCAGGTGTGTAATGTTATAAAACGTAAGAACCTTATGCTTTATGCTCTGCTATGTGTTGTAAGCTGCTCTGAAGTTTGTATGTGCCTGAGAAAGAGCAAGATGTGTACTTGCATATATTTATTGTTCTTTAAATAAATAAATAATAAACATGTAAACATATATTCATGTGTTATAAAATGACAATGTTTCAGCGAAATGTGTAGTTTAATATCCAATATTTTACTTTCTTATACCTTAACTCATGTCATTCAGTAATGTGAGCCACAGTTTTTACAGCCTTCAAAAGATGACGTTTATATCTGTGTGCTTACATACTATACCCTAGAGGATTTATTGCTACACGTGTGTGTGTGTATCTGCTTCACCTGTGTGCCTTCCGGTGTGATTTTCTTACTTGTTCTGTCTGGAGGTGGTGAAACTACATATAGTGGGCCTCATAACGCTCCAATCTTTTTTCAATTAGCTGGCCAGGTTTGGCTCTGTGGTGCTTAGACTTATTGTAAATCTCATGCAGACAAAACACCCACTGGGTGCTGCTCCAAAGGGACAGATAAAGAGAGGAAGAGGGAGGAAGCTGTCAAAAGCTGTGTAGCATTTTGTTGGATGGTTTCCGGGCCTCCAGTGTTGCAGGTCAGTGTCTGGTCCTCTGACTGTCAGCATCCACATCAGTTTTCACCAATGAAAGACCAGACATATGGTTCCCTGCAGGAAAAAATTAAGAAACCAGACAGATTTTGATCTCTGTGGCCAAGGAACAGCCACACACATGGCCACTGACATCCCCACATGCAAATATCAAATCTTTTCTCTTTGGACCGACTGGACCAGGTCCATGCCTTATTTCAACAGACGAGTCTCTCGTTTTAACTGATTGTCACCAAGAGAGATTCTCTTTGTGTTTGTTAGCCTTTCCAGCCACAGTCAAATTGTGGTTTATGTTTCATGGTAAGTATTAACCGATTTTGTTATTAATATCTTGTGAGACCATATAATTATTTCTTATTTTCCCTTCTTTAATTCTATGAAAGTGTTTCTTTGATTCAGAAATGTAACCATAATCAGTTTAAGCAAAATTGTCTTCCAAAAAACATAGGAAAATGAAACATAATAACTGAAAACAATCTGTTTTCAGAAAACCACATTTGGTTTCTTTTGCTCTCGGTATGCAGCATGCACCATGGAGGCATTTCAGTGGACATAAAAGCCAGTGGAGCTGAGTGAATGAAACCTGGATGTCCTCAGAGATGTACTTTGGAAGAGAAAAGCATGACTCAAACTATGAGGGAGCATCCAACATTCACATTTTTTCCTCTTTCTTTTGATCTGTCCTAATCCCTATCTATTGTACCTCTTGGCAGGTGCGTATGAGTGAAGATAGATGATGCTCTGAGAAAAATGAAGACATACATTAGCCAGGATGAAAGTGATGATACCTTCGTTTAAACCGGACATTTATCGGTAACTGCTTCATGACTTTGTAACAAAATCTTCAACGCGTCTTCAACGCGGAACATTCTTACCACAAACAGAGCAACCCACATTTAACCTCTTTAAAAGTATATGTATAGAAACTTTTTAAAGTAAAAATAAATCTGCATTTATGAAAACATAGTATTAGTAAACAAAATTACTAATATGCTAATTACTGTTACACCACATAAACTCTGAATTGTAGCATTGTCATTTTAAGCATGTTAGTAGGCTATTTTTATCTTTTAGTTCCAAACACTGCTATGTCAAAGTGCATAATGTACAAGAAATTCCCATATTAAGGCATTATTTTATGTGTTAAGCAGGTATAAAACTGAATTTCTAATCTGATGTTGTAGTATGTGGGACCAGCTGTACGCACAGTCTGGTTAAAACATTAAATCTACCCTAACACGTATTGCCACAGGCACCAACCATCCCAATACCAACACCTCTACCATGAATGCCCATTCCACTAGGGTGGACCTGGTGTTGGAAGCTTAAAGAGTTCACTGTTCACAGACACAACCCCCCATTTACTTCCAGCTCTGGTACTGCATGGTCTGGTTCAAGTTAACAACATAAAGGAGGGGTCTTAAAAACCTGCCCTGTCACTACTCAACCTCCGAAATATGCCACTGATTTGCAAATGCATACACACTCCTGCCCATGTCTTGCCACACTTTGACAGGTGCTGGGAGAGAGGGTGGGGCCACAGTGTTATGATATTTGTGGTATCATGACATCATCGGTCCAGGTAATTGAGTGCTTTGTCATGCTTTGTTTGGTTTTCCAGAGCTCACCATATTAACAAGAACACCACCACTGGCAAAACATGTCAGTGGAGGATCTAACTGAGAATGGTGCCCAATGATGAGGGTTGGAAAAAAAAAAAAACATAAAGTAATAATAACAGGGTGGGTGAATGAGTTTGGAAGAAATCTGTGCAATTATAACAAGGTGCTGTCAATCACAGCTCAGTGTTCTCTGACCCACCCCACACACCCAAAAACACTAACACTGAGACACAAGGCACCTCTTAACACCTCTGTATTCAAAATACTGTATGATAATTGCATACATATATAAAGTAAAGCCAAACACACACGTAAAAAAAATCACTGGCTCATTTCCTTTAAATGACTGTGCCAGTAACTACAACATCAATCTCATATAGTGGTTGAGTGTTGAAAGCATTTTATATGTTTTAGATTATTTTTCTACTGTGGAGAGAGCTGTTGATTTGTAAACTGTCACAGTGAACATTTGTTTTCTGTTTTATTTATTTGTTGTTGTTATGTATTATTTGATTTCACTAAGTTTGCTTGTTGTCTTCAGATATTTAATTTCATGGCAATGCAGTTTGTTGATGTGATGCTTTGTGCCAAATGCATCGTAACTCTTTTCTCACCTTCTGACAACAATGTGACTTAAAAAAAAAGAAAGAAGAAAATGCACAACAACCCTTTTATCAAGCAAGTTTAGCTTTTGTGCAGATAACAGTAATAGGAAACCAATGGCTGTCTAGAAAATAAAGATTTAATGTGATTTGTAACTAATGGTCTAAAACACATCCCAAACCACTGGTACGTCCTTCCAAGTTTATGAACAGGATTCCTAGAAAGGGTGGAATGTGAAGGAGAAAAAGACTGTTAGAGGAATGAATGTATGAATTGAGGGATGGATGAATGTAACCCAGTGATATTTTCGTGTTATATCAACACTTTACTGCACAGTGAAAACAAGGTAGAAACCGAGACAGTGAGCATGAGCAGTGGTATTTCTGGTTATGATGAAAACCACAAAATGTTTGGAGTCAGTGGTGCAAGGTGTGGACACTTGAATCAGCAGGGAAAGACTGACAGGCGTAGTGGAGGGTTCCATAAAATGTGAGTCATTAGCAACTCTTGAGTTTTTTCCCTAATTTTAAAAAAGGTACACTGAGACTAAAAATAGAAGCAACATGCTTGGAAAACTGTGTCTAACATTTCCATTTTATATTCTAGGCACTTATGTAAACTTCGTGACGTGTTCACAACCAAAATAATGGTGGCGTGATGTGTCCTTGAACACATCACTCCACCTGTAGGTCCACCCACACTGGTGTTGTTATGGTCAAGTACACCTGTAGCACCCACTCAGCAGCTCAAATCAGTCCAAGAAAATGAATTCATTCTATCTATCTATCTATCTATCTATCTATCTATCTATCTATCTATCCATCCATCCATCCATCCATCCATCCATCCATCCATCCATCCATCCATCCATCCATCCATCCATCCATCCATCCATCCATCCATCCATCCATCTATCTATCTATCATATATATCTAGATATATATGATATATATCATATATATATATATATGATATATATATATATATATCATATATATATATATGTATATATATATCATATATAGATAAATAGATAGCTAGATAGATACTTTGTTCATCTCCACTGGAGAAATTAATATATATATATATATACATGCATATATATATATATATATATATGCATGTATAATTTACAGTAAAAATGGATATAATGTAATAATTAAAAGTCAAATGTCTTACATTAATACCATTTCATGTTTGTGGTATAGTAGCTTGCTTGCATTAGTAAATTTACTATAAACCTGCAGATATCCACATGTTGGATGTTGGATGGTAACAGTGTTTCCTGTCTGATGTTTCCATTTCAGGGCACCAGAGACTGAGGTGGGAACAGTGCTGATGCCTGGTACAGCTGACAGATGAGATCACTTTAGGAAGAGAAAGTGTGATGCACTCGCTTGACCTGTCAGCTGGGTGTAGGAAATGTGAATCGTCACCTGGAGCGATGTTAGTCCAGGTCAGTCTGTCTCAGCCTGTCTGTGTCACTTTGTAACAGTCACTGATCAGTTTTGAGGACTTATAGGCTTTATTCTTAAATATTTGCATAAAAGTTAAATTTAATCAAAACCAATAAAGGAAAATGATTACATTGTTTTTTCAGAAGGCTCCACTCAAAGGTTCGGTAAAAAGCTTGTTGTTATTTAACACAAATCCCCCACAAAGACCAAAACCAGCAATGTAATTTGGGTAGTCACTAGTCTATGTATGTAATGTATGTGAATCCAAGACCTGGTTCAGCTTATGTATCAGTGCTGTAGGTCTTTACTGTTGTCCAAAAACTATAAAAAAAAACAGTGAGTCAGACTGGCCGCGCTGGGTTACTGCTGTGTCCAGGCCTTTTGGTCTAATCTAAATGAGGGTCCTGATTGCAGGTTTTCCTTGACAAGCTTTGGCAGGAACACATTTGTCGCAGAGACTTCTATTATCCTATTATCCAGATAGGGGATAGAGGACAAGCTGTTTTGAAGAAGAGGGTTGTGATTATCCCTGTGTTCTTATAACCTAAGTCACTTTTGAGGTCAAAGCAGAAAAGAGGTTTCATGTTGTGGATGACCTTGGAGTAGTTGGGATTGAGGGATGAAGATATAAAAGATGAGATTAGACAAAACATGATTTGGCATGATTATTTAATAAAGGTGACACATACAGTAGATATGGGTAAAGGATTCAAGGTTTCAAGATTTAGAGGATGGATTTAAGAGTAAAATAGTTGAGGTTTGGCCTGAACCTGTATGTTTGCAAACTCCTATGTCCATGAAGTCATTCCTAAACTTAACCCACTGACTAATTTTCCTCTCCATTTTCATCTTTTACTCGCTCAACTTCTCCTCTGCATCATTTTCATTTCATGGTCTTTTAGAGAGATAATTTGAATTTATTTTAACAACATAAATCTCTTCCACTGGTCTTCAGTAAAGACTAACCACCGCAAACACACTTTCCTTCATAAACCTCTCGATCCTATTTCCCAGACTATTATGCTTGCATATTTCAATCGGCATGGAGTGCAGAGGGGTGGAGGAGGAAGGGCTGAGAGGGAGGTGGGGAAAGGGGAGGAATGAAAAACACAAGGAGGTCAGCGAGAGAGACATTTCTTTTTTTCACACCATGTGTTACTGTAAGATATTCATTTCCTCTGTGATTCCTCTCCCTCCCTCCAGCCCTTTGTTTTTCTTCTCCATCACTGTCAGTGTGCGCTGGCTGAGGTAGTCCAGGTCGCATCGAGTCCACTGGATCTTGTCTCTATCTTGGATCTATTTCTCTAAATTGGTTTCCCAAATTGTGAACTGTGCAGAGTGCAGCTGCGGTAACCCGAGAGCTCTCTGTTGTAGTTCTGAGCCGCCAAAGCCCATTAAAAGTGAACATGTTTGACTTCTGAGCCTGGTTCTGTGATTGAACTAAAGGGACAATCTTATTTATCAAATCTAGATATAGATCTGCTGACTTCATGTGAGATTTCTAGTCAGGTTTGGAATGAGTGTAAGGCAGCAGAAAACAAAACCTGCTAACAGGGCTTTTACTTGCAAGTCAGGGAAATGTTATTAATTTATATCAGTAATTTAAAAATTCTTTAACAATCAGATCAAATAAGAAAAAAAAAACCAACTTCCCTTCATCATCTCCCTCATTCATCTTCTTTTTCCTTCTATTCATTTTTAACCCTTTGTCACCACTGCCTCTCCGGTAGGCCTGTAGTATTTATACTGCGTACTGTAACAATGCTTGACATTCTCACAGCAAAAATCACAAAAACATAATTATGGTTGTACTCCAAATTGCAAAGTATTCTCTGAATATAAGTCATTCCATGTGGAGGTGAAGGTTTCTGAGGCTGGAAGTGTCAGGTGCTTCTGTAGTTCCCATGCACAGTAACCGAAGATCCTCATTAAATGGTGTGTTTTCATTTAAGTCTAATGTAATCTGTTGTCGCTAACTTGTTACATCATGGAAGCCATCGAAATGAGGAACTGGTTGGTTTTGACATCCAGTCTGATCCAAATATGATCCATCTTTGTACCAGATGTACCGTGATCAGCAATTTAGAAGTCATAGAGACACGGTGGTTTAGTCTGCTGACAGGAATGTAATACACAAGGTACCAAACCCCTCTATGATGCTTATGAACTGTTTTTTTTGGGTCATTTATAGTAGTAGTCCTTTTGTGTGGTTGATGGCGCTCATTCCCATACATTATTCATTATTCAGGCTCAATCCGTTAAACTGCTTATTTGTTAAAATGCTTATTTTCTCCGTCTAATTTTAACCTAATTTTCAAGCTGATTTTTAGCCCTTGATACATTGTTTTACATTCGGACCAAAAAGGGGACTTATTCCACAAACTGACAACTTAAAATAAGTGTTTTATGGACTGCATATCTCCCTTCAGCGGGCCCTCTTAGGGATCAGAGAAGTACTGCAGAGGGCCCGCCCTGCACAGTGTCCCCCAGAGAGAGACAAGAGAGGAGAAAAGGGGAAAATGGAGCAAAGAGAAAAGAACAGGATACAGTGATGGAGCGAGCAGAAAGAAAGGGAACACAAGGTAGAGACAGAGGCAAATATTCCTGTATCTGAAAGTGACAGTGAATTCTAATACCCTGCAGTGCTGTAGATCAGACCCTGTACTCTTGCTGTTTTAAAACAATTTGTAAGGGAGGTCATCACATTTTGGACTGAAAGAGTCCCACGCCACGGTGAAATAGAACTGAAGAACTCTGCTAAATTCCTGCCATTGGAATTTGGATTCCTGTGTTTGGAGACATATTCTTTATGTACAAGCTCAGACAGGGGCCCGCACTTGCATTGTTTTATTTTTTTTAGCCAGACATCGGTATGTAACGTAACTGTTGTCAAAAACAGAGGGGTTTAGCAATTTTCAGACTCCACCCCACCAACCGTCATCCATGTATGGCACACACGTTCAGCTTGATTGCATGTACTGTATCTGTGAAAGGAAGCGAGACTGAGAGATTCAGGAAAGAGAATAGTAGGATTCAGGCTCGTCCAGAGGGCCACCTCGACGGCTAGGGTTACCTCTGCTCCCCTCATCCCTCCTGTTTTCCACATGAACAGTAAAACCCTGGCTCTCCCATCCTTTGTGTAATTGTGTGTAACTCTGTGTGCCTATGAGAGAGAGAAGTGGCCAAGGCTGGATCTGCTTGGCCTTGGGAAAACCACAAACTAGAGTGTACCCAGCCTCCAACATGATTCCCAAACGCATAACAGGGATGTCCACTGCACCCTTATAAAACCTGCAACCCACTTTCATCTCCACTCTCTCTTCCATTGTTTCATTGTATGTCCATTTTTTCTTCTCTGCTTTTGCCAAATCTAGCATTCTTTCTTTTCTTTCTTTCTTCTTTTTCAAATGTGCTGACATGTCAGTGGTAATTCATGTTGATAGCGGCCGTTTGCCCAAATATTTCCATTGTAACTTTAACCAGGAAATCGGTGGTAAATCCTTTTAATCGAGCTGTTTGCTGAGGTTGCCACAAAGTCCTGCTTCCCTTGGCTTGTTGGCAGCAACCTGTTTAAACATACGCCCATTTCTCTGTTTAGAGTGGAGTTTTGGATTTAATCTGCCGCAGTCATCACCCCTGATGGGAACAAATAGGCTGAAAGTGCATAAACTGTTATTCAGATACAGAAGTGTATATGTGCAGTGGATCTCCAATGTGATAATGCGTGTGCAGTGTGTATTGTTTGTGCTTGCACTGTGTGCAGTAAAAGCTCAACAAGCCCTAAATGACGATACATCTCATCTGTCCCTACTTTAGAAAATGGCCGTTAGGCTGCTGCCCCTTTCCAGTGGGATGCTCACTAGACGTTATGGTAACAATCATACATCCAAATGACTAATCCATCTTCAAACGTACCCAAATTTTTTTGTCATCATGGAAATGATCATAAACACACAGTTCCGACTACGGGACCATTACAGTTTTCAGCTTGGTTTTTTGGTTTAGGCAGTTTTAAAGCAACTTTTGTTGTCATGGTTACAATAATAAACACATAGTTAAGACTGTGATATGGTCATGGGGTGAAAAGCACATTTCACACAGGAATCAAACACCTGCACCCTGTGGGAAAGTCCTGCACTTTCTGACCCGTTCATCCATCCCAATCTTCTTTCCCACTCCATGTACTATGTCACCTAACGTCCTCCTTTGATCATGTCATAATTACTATGGCCACTATGATCATCTAACAACAACATGTTACTGCTGGTCGTAACGACCTGCTGGCACAAATGACAAATGGACTTGTGTTTTAGCAAGGGGACAATCTGTACGATCTTAGTGTAATCTGTGTTTTCCAAAAAGTATGTTGTTATTTATCTGTACCAAGATCATTCCAAAAAGGACTATGAACCTTTTATAATCTATCATCTGGTTAGTGAGGGTTAGGTTATGTCACAGTTAAATCAATCGTAAGCCCTAGACCGGGGTGTGTAATGTTATGAAAAACACAATGTCTCTATTATACTGTGTGCATTTTATTGCAGCAGTAGACTGTAAGCATGATACCTGTGAAAACTGACAATATGTGTCATTTCAGTTGTGGCTGTGTCAGTATTGATTAACTGGATAAGTGTGCTGATGCACCACCGATGTGAATAACACAAATGGCGTCACACGCACGCGCACACTCACTCACTCACTCACTCACTCACTCACTCACTCACTCACTCACTCACTCACTCACTCACACACACACACACACACACCTCCTTTTTGCTCTCTTCACACATATGATCCCAATTACAGAATTCCTTACTTGCCTCAGTGACTGATGACTGGGATTTTAGAAAGTCAAAACTGTGCCTGCTGATGACACACACAGACACACACAGATACAGTGACACACTAATACAGTAATACTAGTAATTAGGACCATGGAAGGACTTACATGTACTTAAACATCACGTTTGACATAGATCATAACTGACCCACCTATCCATACAACCACACACATGCACAATCTCTTTCACGCACACACAGCGCACTCTGTTCTCATCTGCAGATTGTCCCAGCCCACAGATGTTCTCTCTCAGGGTGATCTCCAGGATTTGCGGAGTGTTTTGAAGCACTGGGCCAATGACGCTCTGCAAAGCCCTGGAGATTTTGGCGGCAAGCTCTAAAAGAGTTTTTTCCCTACCTGCTGAGCCCCTCGGAGATGCTGAGCATGGGATCTGTAAGGGCATAAAAGGGCTTGTGTGTGTATTTATATGCATGAGTGGAATCTTTTCATCTTTTTTATTCATTTGAAATATGTGTATCACAGCATCCCGTGAGCCTTCAAGTCTGCAGATTACATATTTATGTATAGATGTACATATTTGGCAACCTGCTGCTGATACACATACTTTCCATTCCCTAATAGGAGACACTTTACACTGATGTTATTTGCATCTTCTTCCTCCTAATGGCTGATATAATTTGTAGATTCTGCAGCTGAAATGTAAGGGGCCAGAGGGGAATGTTAGCAATAAAAACCAGAAAAACTATTTGTATACAAATCTGCTCCTCAAATGTTTGTTTTGGTCTGCTGCACATTTGGAACGTTTTATTATACTTAAATGTTTTTATGATAGTTTCCTGACCAGTGAGCATGACACAGGGCAGGCTTGTCTTATGTTATAATCTAGAATAGGAACAGGCAGTTTCACTGTTGTTTGTCATCCTTGCCCTCAAGGTAGTGTATGAAAACATTTATCAAGGCCAAATTTACACTGTTACCATTCTGTTTTTTTTTCTGACATCCTGTCTACACATCCAAATGGTTTCACTTTGATAGACACCACACATAAAAAGAATAAAATGATAAGAAAAAACATAAAACGAGTCCAGGCTCAGCACACTGTTGTAAATGTTTCATTTAATGTCATTGGATTCTGTAGGAAAATCTGTGAATGATATTACAATTTATTGAAACAGATTTGTATCACTATTTGGTTGCTATAAAGTTTTTCATACAGTATCTCACAATCCTGACACAACTTTGAGTCATGCTACTGATTGTTTGAGGCCGTACTTTGGTATAGCAGCAGTCAACTTGCTCACGTTCTATGACAGTGTTAACATGTTCACATGTAGCAGCTATAATTTAGTTTGAGTGTGTGAGCAATTTAACATTAGTTAATTGGTAATAAACATAGACCAGCTGAGGCTGAAGGGAATATATTACTTCTATAGGGCCTATTTCAAACCTTAATAGCACTTCAAGGTCCCTGAATGTGGCGAAATACCAAAGCAGATAATATTAATTAAAAGCCAGAAAGTTTTCTCAGAGGTAAAAAAAAAAAGGATATCTTTATATTTTCATGTGCACTCAAAGCAAGGCCATCTCACAACTGAGTGACCAGGGGCATATTCTTGCCCTGAGCCCTCAAGGTTTCGCAACGTTTGTTATGTAACTCTTTCTGATTCAGCAGTGCGAACTGCCTATGAAGAATGTACACAACTAAAAGAGAGCTGGATCTGTACCGAGGTTTCAATATGTTTCCATTTTTGATCCTCAGAACCCACACTGGAAACACACGGCTCCAGCCAAGTCCCTTTTTGAAACAAGCGCATATGAGTGAATGTTACAAACATGTTTTCTTTTTTGTAACATACAGAATGGAAAAGGAAAGAGCAGAGCACTTTAAGGCTTAATGACGGTCTTTAAATAGACCATCTCACAGGAGTGTCAGGCTTTGCTGTCATGAAAACAGCACTGTTGGCCTTCAAAACACCCTTTTCTCCTCTTTTGCTCCATATTAACATAAAAGCAGAAATTATGTCAGATTAATGTTTTTCTAATACCTCAGCCAAGGAGTTTTTTGAGGATTTTGCTTAAAATGTGAAACTAATTGAGCTGATTTCCACATCACGCTTTGAATACAGCCATGTGTTTATAAAACCACTACATCAATAATGATTCAAAGACTGATCACTTGATATATACGAGTCCTATTCTCAGATTCTACCAAATGCCTTTGTTTCTGTGGTTCGAAAATTTTCCACTGAGTCAACACCGAGTGTAACCATCTCTCCAGGCTATGGGGTGTGCGCGCGCCTGTGTGCTTTTAAAGGATGAGGATGGGATTCATTGAGGTTTGAAATAAGAAACAGACTAGTAGAGACTTTTCCAGGGGTGATTATATCTATGGGATAGTGGTGTCCATTCAAATGTGTGTGGGATCTTTGTTAAAGAGGTTTGGTATTTTGGCATAGTCCTGATCAGACTATTTATTTACAAGAACATTACAAGATTATTTTGTATTACTCTATGCCAAGAAAAACAGATAAAGTACCAAGAAGCAGTTCTACAGAAACCATTAAATTATGACTTTCTAAAGTCTGAGAAACTGTTTAATTAGTACGTTAATTGGGACTATGAAACTAAACATTGCATATCTGTTGTCATAATTGTGTCTCTAAGGGTATGAGTTTCTTGGTGTGTCCTTTATTCTGACAGACGCTGGTCGTCACTTCCTGTCAGTTTGTCCACATGATGCTGGTGGTCCTTTTCTGGTGCCTCATTTTTGCTTGGCCGTTCTGGGGAATTTTTTGTTTTCTTTTCCTGCAGACCCTTGTAATAATCTGCATACGCTGTGGCCCCTTGATTGCTTCAAGATGACAATTGTGCCAAATCTCAGTTACCTGTTTATAAGCGATGTATTTAAGACCCCAGAAACAAAAACAGAGCATTTATTGATGAAGATGTGTACCTAACCTGTTCTTACAAACATGAAAGCAACCTTTCTGTTGCCTAATTCACATGGTTTGCTTACACATGGTTTGCTTAAACACTGAAACTGTAAATAATTTCATGTTTTTTGTGCAAATGACAGCTGGATTTCCCAAATAGTTTATGTAAAGTCAGATGCACGCTGACCTTGTGCAATACATAAATGAATGGCCTGTGGTGTGAGTAAATAGGTTTTGTTTAAGCGTGTAAATGCTGTTTGTGCAAGATCGTTCCCCACAGAAAGTCCCTTCTCTCTGAAGTGCTAGATTGTGGCAGTCTTATGTGTTTAATGAACCTGTGTGTTGTTTGTGCACTGTTGTACCAAGATGCCGGTGGCGCAGAACATTTATGGCCCCTCGAATAACCTCTAGCCACACGTTGCCAGATTTCTTGGATCAACACACAACTTTTCCTTTTAGGTTGTTCATGGCATTGAAGTATAATCTGAACCGCATGTCGGAGTCTTGGTTCCATTCACTGCCATCCTTTTTCCTTTTCTTTTTCATTCCAACTTCCTCCCACTCTCTTCCTGACCTTGAGGCTACTTGGGGAAATATTTCCTTTGATTCTTTAATTCTCTAATTAACCAGTGTGTATTAATATATTGCCTGATTGAGGAGAGAATATGGTGCTTATTTCTTTCCCCCTTGAAGTTTACCTTGCCTAGAACACCCCTCTTCATCTCTGATGGCAAGCAAAGACGTGCATGTGAACATGTGCACATGTATGTTGAATTCTCCATCCATCCACTCTATTTGGCACATCTGCATCACAGCTGAATGCTCCTTCAGGCGCCTACACTGTTTGGTTTTCAAAATCTTGTATGTGTATGCATGTGTGTGTTTCTGTGTGCTCTATAAGATAAGATGACTCCGAACAGGGCAAGTGATTTTGAAAAAGAAGATGGATGGATGTCTTTGGCATGCGCATGTGTGCTTCCCCCCCCAACATTTATAATTACAGTGTGTGTGCACATACAGTCTGCATGCATATACTGTATGTAGAACACAGGTGGATATCACTGCTTTATGAACCCACTCACCCCCCTAGTTAGGTACAGCTTTTATACTTTTCCAGCGCCCTGCAGATCTAATATCTCATAAGATAACCAAACACAACTGATATGGGGGAACTCTACATTGCAGTCTCTTTTATTTCCAGCTGAAGGATCAGACCAAGGTCCATAGACAGCAGTAATGTCTTTTAGAGAATAACTTAACACACCTCAGCTTTAAGACTCTCCTGCTAGCTTCAAGTCGTTGGCAGGCATCACGGCCTGTGTGAGTTAAACCAGGTGATTGTGTTTTTGCTTGTGTGTTTTCTCTGTGCTCAGGTAAAAATATTTTTTTATATGAAGAAACAGAAGAGGTTGTTTGTGTTTACTACCCCAGCCCCCAGATAACTCTCTTTATTCATGCTTCTTTATTTGTGCGGATAATTTAGATTTGCTAGAATATCTTTAGTATCAGTACAGAACATGTGGGGTTTGCTTTATGTTTATTTCATATGAAATTGTGAAAACTGGGATCCTGTTTTGAATATTTGGCTGGCTCATATAATGCACAATGACTTTGTTTGCTCTGGTTGTTTCGTCTCAGTTTTTTGTGTTGCCTTGTGAGTAAATAGTAGGTCTACAAGTTTAAGTTTAAGAACAATACAAAGCTGCAGCAAATATACTTTAATGTGATTAAATTAGGAGCATGTTTGCTGTTGTGTAATGTGGTTCATTGGCTTTGCTGTTTTTAAACTTAAATCACTTAGCATTAAATTGTTGTGTGGTGTTGTTGGTCTTTGTTTTAGCCTGATCTGCAAATCTTGTGAGCCTTTCCTGCTTTACACTGTGACACCATAGGTTACTACACGTTTTTGGTAGTTTGGTGATTTGCCACCTCCACAACTGGATCCATGAAAGAGATAAGGCTAACATGAACTAAGTAACTAACCTAACTAGATGCCCTCTCTCAATGTGGGACTGACACAAAACTGTGTTTGAAAGTTACTGATGACTCGGAGGTGTTACACTTAGGTTAATGAAAAGTAATAGAAATCAGTGCCGGGATTAGCAAACGTAGCTAAATATTTTCTGGTTTTAGAGTTGAAATGAGTTAGTTTGCTGACTGCAAGTATTTCAATAAAATATAAACTACATAGGATGTTAGGTCCTCCCAAAAGCTGAATGATGTAAAGTTACAGGCATTTTAAATACTCAACAATACATAACCAACAGTACTTCTGCTTGGTGAAAAAGAGAAAATAACATCTTGTATCAACATTTGAAGTCAATACAAAATGCAATGTTCCAGCCAGTTGCAAACCACAAAGCGACACCATCTCTCAAATGCAGTCAACCGCTGCTGTGGGATGTCAACGCAGAGGCTGGAACCTGTGTTTGTACCCACTCTTTTCAAAATTTGAAAAACAGGCACAATAGCTGCAGTATTATTATTTATAATTTTACTTGATTTTAAGGAATAAACTTTCACAAGTTGGTACTAAGTGATAAAGATCAGAACAGCAGAACAAAGACTGTGCTTTAGAGTGACATGTCAAACTGAGTTAATGCAAAGTTTAAAATTCACTTTGCTTTTGAACATGGCAAGCTGTGCACACTGGGCACGTCTTTTCAATCTGCACTGCTGTGTCTTGTTTCTGAACCTGTCATGTCAACTGCAACTAGCATGTCTTCATCCTGTAGCAAAACTAACTGCTAAATGACAGTTGTGAATGAAACAAGCATAGAGAAACAAGAAAACAGGGCAGAGTGAAGTCTGTGCTGTGATCCCTTATGTTTTTTTTTAAATATATGATTCCATTGAGTAATAGCCATTGATTTGGTTTTAATGAAGGGAACAGGGATTGGTGTTACAGTATATATAATACACCCAAATTGAAATGAACGAACAGCATGTTATGCACTTTGTTGAAAAGGGGCCCTGCATTACCTCCTATGGTGGCTGAACTGTCTGCTAAGATATGTATGAAATTAATAAATGTCAGTATATGTTATAGATACTACAGTGGCAAGGAAAGGTATGTGAACCCTTTAATTTGCCATAAAATGTGATTGGATCTTCACTAAACTGGTCAAACATAGTGTCCTTAAGCTGATAACACACCAACAATTAAATTTTTATGTCTTTATTGAATACACCCATTAAACACTCCCAGTCCTAGAGGAAAAATGCGTGAACTCTTGGAGTCAATAGCTGGTTGAACAGCCTTTGGCAGCACTGACTGGTTTATGTCCTAAATTTATTCTCAGCTCTAATTTAAACATGGCCCATATTTTGAAATGGTCCATTTCACAGATGGATTTCTGTAGATTTTGTTTCTTATCAAATATGTACTTTGTTTAATCTGTTCAAAACTGTGGGAAACTGAAGATGGATGAATACAATCATTTACCTTTGACGCAGACATACACAAACACATTACTCACATGTCCTTTATTACTATATGTGTTTGTGTCGACAACATGCTGCAGAGGTCAAGGAATACACCTCTGAAGTCCAGAATAAACCAGACCAAAATTGTGTTTACCCTTGTGTCATATCAGTCAGCCAGGCATTCGTAACAATAAATTTCACTGTATCACACACAAATACGCACACAAAACTTTCAACGCAAGTTGTCATAACACTGGCATGCAAAACCAACCAAAAAAAAAAAGAAGGAATTCTGGAAGCAAAAGGGAAAACAAACCAACAAAGTAATAAACTGTAAATCAAGAGTGTGTTCTGACCACTGGATGATGGATGCTGGCTTCAGTTTTTGTGTTTACTGGAGTATTGAATGCTGTTTATGAGTGAGATGAGCTCAGTGCTAAGGGGGTTACCATGGGAGCAGACAGACCATCTAGGGGTCATGTGACGGAGGCCTGGGGCACTCTGTCATCACCTGCTGGAGCTCTCTGCTTTGATTTCCTTTATTAGTTCCCACGTTTGCCTCTGTGTCAGTGTGTGTAGGTGCATGTATGTGTCCAGTTTGATTTATCGGTGCTTGCATCTTCCATGATTAAAGTGGAATGTTATCCGTAAAGGTTGAGTGACATGTTGGGGCATCTTTAAGGTTTTTAGTCACTGCACTCTGGTTTTAAGTACAGGCTTCCCGCACTTAATTACAGACATCGTGGGCGACACAATACCAAGCAGGCACACACCCTGCAGAAAAAATATACACAATATACTGCATGCTGTGCTTAGTACACTGCATGGGCTGGCACTTTTAACAAGCTAGGGGTTAGAGTCTCTGTGTTTTCTGGTGAAGGCTAAAACCTGGATCATGACAGAATTTAAAATACCGGGGAGATATTATTTTATTTAAGGGAAATCACCCTAAAATACGCACCAACTGCAAACCTTAACAGTACCAGCCTTCATGGACGATGGAGAGAACCAGGAAGTCCAAAATAGAGGAAACCATTCTGTCACCCATGTATTTTTACATAACTTTATGAGATTATAGAGTTAAATTGTATCCTCATAAATATTGTCAGGTTACATTTAGAAATATAAAGTCCAGAGACGGTACAGAGATGCTTATTTGCATAACTGAAGAAAGCATACTATGGACCAATCATTGAAAAGCTCAATTTGCAGATTAGATGGACTCGGAGTTTCAGTCTGAGTTTCCAAATGTTTTTACAGTCAACATTATTGTTCTTCACTATGAGGTACTGTATGTCAATTACATCATTCAAATACGCACATTCTTCAGTCATTGGCTGTGACCCTGGGTGACTGCCAAATAGGGGAGGACACCAAAATTGCGATGAGACTGATATGAGGAACATGTCCAGCCCACAGTGTGATTTTAATACAGACATTAAGTGAATGTAGATTGCTACTGTGTCTGTCAGTCACTTGCCGATGCCAAAAAATGTTGGGAAAATGTAAGAGTGAAGCTCGCTGAACATGAGAGTTGGCAAGGAAGATGCTACCAAGTCTAAGCATTTTTCTGTTTCAGTAACTGAAAAAAAAAGCTAAATCCAAGACCACAGCTATGTAGTTTATTTAATTTATTTAGGAGAGGCTAGCCACCACTAGCAAGACTATAAATTATATGGTAATGACTGAAAGCAGAACATCTTTCCCATTGAATGTATTCATTTTTCTGTTTCCTTCCATACATTAATATATTTTTCTTTACTTTTCCAGTTAGAAAATTTGCTAATATGAGTCTTCGAATTAAAACCAGTGATGTCACATTTGTCTCTTGAGTAGCTTTGCCTCTCAAATGTTTGTGTAACTAAACGTGCAGCCTGCTGTTTGCCCCCCCGTGAGAGACAGGATATTATGATAGGCCTACTTTTACAAACAGGAAGTATTTTGACCTAAGCAACATTGCAATTTATTTTGATTAGGATTTCTTTAGACCTCAGCAACATTCGCCACAACAGTATTGTATGCAAATGCCTGATTTACTTTGATACACTTGTTTGCTCCTTGAAGTGACAAAACATGGATGTTGGATCCATTTAATGTGGTGAAAGATTTCTTTATCAGACGGTGTTTGGGTTGATACTGTTGACACTGAAAGACCATTGTTTTGCTATGTCAATTAAACCAACTACTTTACAACTACTTGTAGGCCTATCCTGTAAAAGCATCTATTTAATACATTATATCAAGTTGACACAGTCACCTGGTAGAGTATAGTTTACTGCTCCTTGATTTGTTCATGTAATATTCATTAAATTATATGGAAAAAAAGTTACTTTTTAGGCATGAACTGTACACAAAATGTGTATGCACACATTATATTGCTCTGTTTTTTGTCATGTCTGAACAGTTTTATGTGGAGCTCTCCATCTACTTCAGTTCATTCTGTTACACCTATGCATCTCGGTTTCTTTTATTAGTTTATTTTGTGATTTTGCTTTGATTTGCACCACTGCAGAAAAATTTCCTCAAATTGTCTGATCACACAGTGAGAGGAGGAAGCAGGAAGTGCTTGCTGCCCTGGCGCAGTGTGTATGTTATGCTCTGACAAACACTGCCCAGTGGCTCTTGGCAAAGAGTGTTGTTACCGTTGGGACCACCCTGCGAATGTACAGACGCGTGTGCATGTGACCGTTCCTGTGCGAGTTTTCCTGCCTGCTTCCTCCGTCTGTCTTCTCACAGATGGGCACTTGCCTGTGCACAGGGAACTCAGCTTTAAGTGAATGGGGAACATTCATAAACTGCTCCCCTCATTGACCAACTCATCCAGTTCTGCCCTTTACAGAACCTCTTTAGACCTCTACATCAGTCAGTATCAGTCCAGCTTGTACCAAATGAATATAGGACAAATGGCCAAAATTTCAGGCACTTTTGTGGCGTGTAGAGGCATAATTACTGATGCGAAATCAATAGGGTCTCAACTTTTAAAAGTGAACTGTGATTTACAGCATTGCTCAGCCAACTGGGGCTGGGTTTGGCAAGGTTTTGTGAGCTTTACGGGCGCCCTATGGAAAATGGATGAAGTGTGGGCCTGGTGGCCCCTGTGCTCCTTACCCCTGGAAATCACCCTTGACAGACTCCCTATTTGTTCAATTCACATTTGCTGTTTGTCCAAAAGGAAAAAGATTGATGTTCTGAAGACAGACAGGATGTGTGTGTGCATGTGATATCTACACCCATAACCCTAACACAAAGTAGAAGGCATGCTGAAAAACACATGCAGCGACCTGTCAAAAAGTGCCTCTGATTGTGCTAGGGCTGGTTAGTGTCATGTAGAACAGTGTAGGTACTGTATATGTGAGGTTGACAGCCTCACTACCTGCTGGACCTCTAGTCACCTGTGACCAAACAATCCTATAACTACCTTTAAGGTGACGTGTGTGCGTGTGCGTGTGTGTGTGTGTGTGTGTGTGTGTGTGTGTGTGTGTTTTCTGAGGAACAGGGCAGATAGACACATGGGAATTAAGAATTACATATTGTTTGATCATCAAATGAAACCAGGACAGGATGTGATATCAGTCAGTGATACTACCCCCCTCTGTGATAGTGTGTTACTTACAGTCCTTATGTTGTTATTTTAGCACTTTTTAAAAACTCTGTTATCAAAATATGCTGGTCATGAAGGACATCTTGAAAAACTGCTGCTATGCCTGCCAGGCTGGTCACAGAGAGAATGGGACAAAGAAAAAGCAACAATCGGGGTTAAGATTGTTTTTTGTTTTTATTATTATTATATTATTATAGAGTATTAAAAGCAGCCAAAGGACTGCTCTTAATATGTGTTAATATCTTATCTTATCTTTTTGTTTTTAAGTTATTTCATAGTGGATAATGGCATCTAGTGCTTCATGTCACAGTAAGAGTAACCAGAGCATTCTACTTAGATTCCCAGTTACAGGACTTTGGACCAGACACAGCATATTGTACAGTTTGTCACAAACAGGCATCCATAGTTCACAAAACATTCACATGTTCTCAGTCTCAAGAAATTAAGTAGAGCAGCTTTAAACTCATTTATCATCCTAGTTACAAGAATGAGAATTTGTAATAGCTTGTAAATTGCTTGCTAGATAGCTCAAAGTATGTGCGCCTCTAAACGCATAACTACTGGTTTGGGCACTGCTTTTCAGTGTTTTTACATTTCAGGCATACAGTGATGAGGGTCATTTGTCTTATGTGTTCAACTGTGAGTGCCAGTGTGTGTAAATGAGTGTGGGCGGAGCACAAAGGATGGGAAACAAAACAATTTCGGTCAAGAGATTAGGTATAAATGGGTGTACTGCGAAAGACAGGAAAAACAGAGTGAAGATAGCTAAAGTGAGAGGGTGGAGTGAGATGGAGAGAATTAAAGGAAAATAAATGGGAGGGTAGAGAGACAAGCAGAAGTAGAGGAACAGAATAGGTTGGAAAGCAGTGAAAAAATAAGAGCAGGAGGGACGGCTGAGGGCCTGAGGAAGTGGCAGCGAGGGTCATTTGCGAAGGAGTGAGAGGAGAAGGGGCTTTGGGAGGGAAAAGGGAGAGAGGGACACTGTGAATTGTTGAAAAACCTCACAATTGATGGTGTTTGATTTCCACAGTAATTACCATTCCTCTGGCTCTGTGCATTCCCAATCTGGCCCTATCTTATATCCACGCCACATTCCGCAAATGATTAGCTGGCCCACTGTTTCTCCCTGCTGCCGGCAG
Source organism: Mastacembelus armatus (assembly GCF_900324485.2). Lineage (NCBI taxonomy): Eukaryota > Metazoa > Chordata > Actinopteri > Synbranchiformes > Mastacembelidae > Mastacembelus > Mastacembelus armatus. Next base: position 8,937,281 of record NC_046643.1, on the reverse strand, counting down.
AGTCTGCGGGAAAGACAGCTTGACTTTAGATGTTCCTTGGTGCAATAAAAACAGAGAAAAAATGCAAAAATACTCAGCAGGCATTATACTTAAAAGGATGCTTATAAGAAGGAGGTGCGGGACCATTCATATTGGCCTTATGTTAAGAAAAGAAAAAGAACAAACAGACAGAGAACATTAGAGCTGATGTGCCAAACTTATTCAGACACAGCTCCAGCAGTAGCCATGCTTGACGGTGTGAAAAGAACTGGCTCCAGTCATTTAGAAAAAGTCTACTTCACTTTTCCTTGTTGATAATTTGTCACCAGAGTAGAGTTGGTGTCCAAGACCAAAGTACATGCAGCCCATCAGAATTAACTGGTGTATCTGGGAGCATGTGTGCATGTGTTCTTGTCTGCTTGTGGTGTTTGAGTGTGCAGCCGCATAATATAAAGTTATGGTGTTAGAGATTTAATGCTGCCACATGCAGAGGAGCATACTGTAGTTCAGCGGGCCCCCAGACTCCAGAGCACCTGGAGGTCTTGGGGTCCAGCAGGTATCCCATCAACCCTGTCATCAATCACTGTCCGTTTACACAGCAGGGGGCTTCACCCTAAGTCCCTGAAGCTCGCAGAGCAGTAATGTTGGCGTCATACTAGCATGTGAACAGCCAGGTTTTAAGAGTAAAAGCTTCCGTAAGCTGAGCAGAGTGAGGCCAATAAACAGACCATGACTGCAGAGCACCCTGAGGTACCCTGTTCTGTCTGAACAGCTGTTCTCCTTTCCTATCTCTGAGGAACTTTGGATTGATTTATTATCTAACTATAAGCCCATGCTGAATAGTGTTTATTTATATGCTTATGTATATATTTTTATATGTGTGATTATAATTCAGGACTATGGGTCTATTTGGAGTGGGTGGTGAGCATTTTGTTGGAAGATGAGATACATTACTGTGAAGTGCAGTGAATTTATGAAACAATGCTTGTATTATGAAGCACTGATGCATCCTGGGTGGCAGTGCTATGACATACAACGTTTTAGTACACACAGCCAGTCAGTGCTGTTTCTGTCACTTCATTCACCCTTGCACGTTCATTGACTGTCCCTCCAGAGTCTACACTACTTAGAGCAGACAGGCATGAACATAGCTTGGCTCACAACATTAGCCAAATACAAATATGACACAGAATGTCCTAAACTTGCTTTTACTGACACTGGTAAAATAAATGAGGTAATGACACGTGTGGATCTGAACCTATTGTGTTGGATTTTTGACTAGTGCTTGCGTTATGGACAATTTCTTTTAGGAGTGTTTTGAGCACACAGACACTCATCCTGGTGTCAGTGTCACGTAATTCTATCGATCACCAGTTGGTGGCTGTAACATGCCAACAAAGACAATGAAGACTGCTAGCAAGTAAATATGGATGTAAACAAGGGCCACAAGTGTATTCATTGAAACATATCTGTATTTTTGTCCAGCTGTGAACACATATGTTTTATACCATCACCTTCATGGCTGTAATTTCCATAATATTTGTTTTTACAATTTTATAGTGTTATTCAAAACTAAAGAAATCATTGTAGTAGGAAAAGAAAATTAGGTTTGTTCTTGAAAGGGATGCTATATGACTTTCTACATTTAAAAACAATGGAGTGCATTTCATTAATACATTCTTTTTGTTTCTATTTTCTTTGCCAGTCAAAGCATACCGAACATTTGTTACATGTTTATTTGCAATTACATGCACAGTTGGATAGAAACATGATTGTGGATCAGTTCTACCAAAGCTTATGCATTTCTGCAGTGGCTTTTCTGCTGTTGATCATTTCTCACTGATAAACTGATCAGATATGTTTATTTTACTGTTAAAATGTGCACAAAGGGAATTTCGGCAATGTGCTTAAACAGGCCCACTTAAACCAATAGCCATGAATTCCTGTAAAAATGGGAAATGACGCATGAAAGAGATGGGGTTGCTGCTGTTGGAGAACTCGTGAACATTTCTTCTCCCTGAGACATTGAATATTTGGAGAAGTGACAGTTGTGTATTTGAGTAAGGATGAGAAAATTTGTTTAAGCCAAAACAGAGGAGGGAAAATGAAAGTGAGAAAACACACGCTGAAGTCAGTTGCACATTTTAGTACAGTGGTTGCAAATATAAAATACATCTTCCCTTTTCTGCCCTGTGATGGACTGGTGACCTGTCCAGGGTGTACCCCTGCCTCTCACCCAAAGAGAGCTGGGATAGGCTCCATTATCTATACCTGCTTATTAAATAGGAATAAGCAGGTATAGATAATGGATGGATGGATGGATCTTCCCTTTCTCTGTCATTCAAGGACAGTCTTGCATTTTTCTCCTTTTGTTCTTTCCTTTATCCTTCTTTTATGATCTTTGCTACTACCACATACATCATTTTTAACTTCCTCCTCTCCAGGGAACTAGGATAAATATTTACTATTTCCCAGTTTGGGTGCCCTCCTGTGTCACATTTTTTTTTTTTAGTAGTCACAAGTGTGTAGCTGTGCTCACAGTTCTGACTTAGGACATGTTTTTCCTCAGACATGGTTTTACTGATGTATCTGGAAGAAGTTCAGAGCAATGCCATGGTATGGGATTTTACAGGATTTTGGAATTTACCGCTGACGTGTTGCAAAGGGTCAGCAACAGACTTGATTCAGAGATGCTGGGACAGGACAGGAACGCCACTGACCCAATGTCTTTTGACTGGCCCAAGTGAAAAAAGGCTGGCATGCCGTGTTAGAATTTGTCAGGCTTCATAGAGCCTTGGTATTTGTAGTTTTGACTTTGTGTTCATATTGACAACATTGAACTCAATTGCTGGAATCTCTAAACACTGAAACAAAGTTAAAAAGAAAAAAGCAGATAAGGCAAGAAAAACAACCAGTCAGATGATCAGGTAGCCAGAGTGGAAAAGAAAACAATGCTGAATGGTAACATTATTAGCTAAACTACTGGACTTGCTGTGGTTATGGGTTATTTTGAGTTCAGTTTTAGTTATACGTCCAGACAACATTCTTTAAATAATGTGGCTATTGATATAACAGATGGAAGCAATTACCAAAACTACACAAATAAACCAAAATTCTCCTTTAAAAAGTTCACCCAAATCACAAATAAAACCTAATTTTGTTCTACCTCTAGTGGTACGCAGCCACTGAGTGCTGAGGTTTAAAGCTGTCCAGTGTTAGTGCTGAACATTGTACCTGGAAAGGCAAGTTGTTTATAATTTTTCAAAATCTCAAGTAACACAAGACAAAATTCATTGATTTACATCATTTTGAAATTGCAGCAGAACTGTCAGACACCGCTGGTTCTAAACCTGGGCATATGAGACCAAAATTACACAGCTATGTAGGTAAACAGGAAAATGTGCCTTTTTGTAGTTTGGGTGGCATGATCCTTTAATGGGTGCATAATGAAGAAACATTTGTATCAAGTTTTTCACAATCTACATATATATACATATATATATATATATATATATGTATATATATGTGTGTGTATGACACATAATGGCTGTGCTCTTATGGATACTGTAGGTTCTTACCTACAAATATAGACACACGTCAGCTAAGGTTCTCCGCCTCACTCCCAGTATGCAGCAGTAATGTCAGTAGGAAAACCGAAACATTATTTCAGTGGTAATCTGTGTATTGTTCGCTTGGAACAGCTTCATCATAGAACTCGGCAACACTCAAGCTGTCTTTGATTTGGCGACAGCCGAATGATGGCTGATGAATGATTGATGATGAATATTTATTTCATCAAACACTGCATTCTTCTGTCTCTCTTTACACTCATCTTTTCTCATACATGCACCCCATAATCCCTTCTTTTAAAAAAGCTATCTATCATAGTCTTTCAGGTTTTTCTTCCCCCATCCTGAACTATGGCAAAAATGTCTCTGTGTTCCCTTTTTAGGAATTGTGAGGAATGCTCCATTTTTTTCCCCCCACCTTTCATTTAAAAAGAATCACTAGTGATGAGGTGCATGTCTAGACTTCTGTGGAGAGATATAGTCAAAATAAATCCAGGGGTGATGTGCAGGAGCAGATGGAGTGGAAAGGTACGCTGCTGAGTCTGAATTGCTCTGTTGTGAAAGGATTGGGCAGCGAGACGACTGGAATGGTTGGCATTGTTGAGAGACCTTAGGGGATTCTGGGATGATAAAATAACTCCATCAGTCATCTTTTTTCTTCTTTTCAGGCCAATAATGTCATCATCCCAACTGGACTCGTCATGCCCCATGACTGTACTTGTAAAGCAATGGGGTGCGATGGAGTTCTTTGCTTTTTTTTTTCTCTCCCTTTCTCATCAGGCCTTTGGCATACAGTGGCGCTCGACTACATATGCAAGAGAACAGAATCTAAAAATGCTGGGAGTGAGAGAACAAACGTATCAGGGAGGGGACATAAAGATGAAGAAGACACTCACATGTGCTATCTGTTCGTTTATTTAGCCCAGGGAGATAGAAAGGGAAAGCTGTCTGAGGAGTGATGTATTTGTTTTAACTGCTGGGTCAAATACGGGGCAAGGGTCAGATATATTTTAGTAGCCCCAGGCTGTTCTCACTAAAGTGGGAGAAATTTGAACAGGGTGAAAGAGCACCCATGGTGATCTTTAATCGCTGGATCCTCCTCCAAAATGTTTGACCTGCAGCCATCAATCAGGGACTCTCCGAGGTAGTTCAGAGGACACTGCAAAAGGAGGGGGTCAGAGATCCGTGAAAATGAAAATTTATTTTAGCACAACCGCATCTAACTGTTTCGTAAATAAATCTACAATGTTCACCCTGTTGTGTTGTACATATTGTAGCTGCCTTTTCCTGTTTGAATTACATATGGTAAAATCCCCAGCTGTGCTGTGAGTAAGATGTTATCAATGGCAGCGAATTCTAATCTCACCTACTGCGCTCTCCGATCCTATCATAGCGATTCCTCCACATTTTCAGCATACTTTGCCCACACTGGCATACCTCACGAAACTTGTCTCTTTGCCACAGACAGCAAGGGGAAAAGTCAAAGAGAGGCCACCCAAAGTTGGAAACAACAAGCATGATATTCAACAGAAGCCGGGCATCTGGATATTAAAATATAACTGAGTGTTAAAACACAGGAGATATGAGACCCCTGATGCACAGACTCAGACCTATTAGCCACGAACCTCAAATAAAAGTATCAAAATTTGGACATTGTTTCTAAATGACCTAATGCCTTGCACGTCCTTTTCTGTCTCCAAGCAGGCAGGAATTTGCCATAGACACGTTCACAGCTTATACTAGCTGTAAGGGCCTATAAAATGTGGCCTAAGGTGTGTTTTTACTCCTGAGTGGATACACCTGGCTGTGGGTTTGCATGTGGACATGCCAGTGTGTGCGTGTCCATAGCGCTTAATGTGCTTTTTGATTTTTTTTTCCCCCCATTTTTGTGTTTGAGCTGCTGGTTATATGGCAGAATAAAGACATGGTGTCAGTTTAGTCTCAGTTTTGACATTTTGACATTAAAACTAATCACATCTTACTGAGACCAGGCTTCCAGCCACACTTCATTAAAAGAGCATTAAAGAAATAGCTAGTCAAAAACTCCACTGACGTTCACAGGGCTCAGCTATTTTATGTACTGCACCCTGTACTTTAAGTTCAACATTTTCAGTAGAGCAATTTCTGATTGTATGTAAGAGCAAAAAGTCATTTTCCCCCTAACATTTACAGTAGCTGTACAAATGCATGTAAAACTAACATTCCTATAACTGCTATTAACAAAGCATTTCATTTAGGAGAACGGTACAGATCATTAATATAAAAATACATTTCAAAATAAAACCGTTCAGAAGATGTTAAAAGCATCCCGGTGGCACAGGGGTTAAAGACGCAAATGGCAACATCCCCAAGTTGGCCTTAGCTGGTGACCTTTGCTGGATGCTATTTCTCTGTACTTTTATTTCCATGCTTACATCTCTCTAAGAAAGGCATAAAATGCCAAAAACATTCATCATAAAGGATTAACAAAAAGTATTTTGAAATTCCCTAGCTCCAATGATCAGAGAAACTTTGTTCCTAAACTGAATATTGGTATTAAAATATTCCAGAAAAACCCCCAAGAACAGCTACTGGCTGTGCTACAATTTTGGCTTGATGGCAACAGTTGAAGTTGTCCTTTCAATTATTATGAAGGAAGTTTCTGTAAAACAATAAAGAACATGAGCACTATAAATATAAAACTGGATTTTTGCTGAAATTTCTTCTGGAAGTTTAGTCACATCTCATAGGCTAAATTATTCAAGAGGGCTAATTTGTTAAGACAGTGATTATGTTTTTATCTTTCATCACAGAAATTGAGAAGTAACCTTGTTGGAAGATGTTGGACTGGAGTTGGCCTGAAACTTTAACATTTTTACCAGAGAGCACAGTGGAGGGATCCTCCTGATTTTCAGGGGGAACCCTCTGTATCCGCACACCACAGAACCAGCACAGTGACCCCATTTAAATGAACTGGATTATTTCATGCAGTGCTCCTGTACTGTAGGAAACCAAAAACTAACAAAGAACAATATCATTAATCTATTTTGCTGATATTCATGTGTGTGGGATGTCAAACTGGATCAACATTATGCTTTATTGGTCTAAGCACATGGCAGAAACTTTCATGGGAGTGTATGGGGCGCTGTCTTGGAACACGGTAGAGTTACTTCATCCATCTGTGAACGCAACCCATAAAGTAAAAATTTTAAATGTTAAAAATATAGACTTACATTGGACCATTAGCTCAAACTCAAGAGCTCAAACTGCCAAAATAAACCACTCGCTAGTCTCTTAAAGTGGAGCTGAACCAAAATGTAAGTTTACATCTTTAGGCAAAATGTCTTTTTCTGTTTCTAAGGGGCTGAAAAAACCATCTAACTGGATTAGCAAGGAGTAGTCAGTTTTGTTCAGGTAAACTGCCTTTAAATGCCCTTCGATTTACAGTATAGCTCCTGAGACCATTAGTCCATCCAAACTTCCTGTCTCCTTCAGAACTTCACCTTTGTACCTGTTTCTCACTTTGATACGGTGTCAATAAAATATGACATACTTGGAAATGTTTTCTCCGATTTTTCCCACAAACTGCAGTTTGATGAGCTTCCAACTCCTTCTCTTGTTATGAGGCAGTGATATACTGTGATGGCCAATGTTTTCATTCACTGTTGGCCTTTTGCAATTGCCTGACAAGCATGAATGACTTGTAGTTTCTTCTAAATGCACTTCGTGGATTTTTAGTTCTGTCTTTGTAATGAAAGACATATACTTAAAGGGTAATGAGGATGAGTGGTGAGAATCCCATTTTCCTTTATTGGGGTTTGGCTCCTTACAAATCAACAAAGCTGATTTCAGAATCTTTTGTATTTGGTCAAGGTGAAGGTGCCTGCTGGCTGATCAGGATGAGATAAACTGTTGGTCTCGGAAATCACAGACAAGGCTTCTTTTGTTTTGAAAAAGGAAATTCACGCGAGCACACAGAATAACATTTAAACCAGTGCGTCTCTGGCACTCTCACTCTTTCCTGTTGCGTTCTAATTCATCTGTACTGTTTTCTCACCTCGCACAGCCTGACAGTGGGAAGTGCTTTGCAGTTTGTCATGTGTAAATAGTGTTTTTGTTTTGTCCCTGAAAAGATATGAAGAAATGGAAGCGGAGGAGAAAGGGGCCCCACAACAAAGAATCAACCAGAAACTGTGGGTTCCTAACCCGTATTGTGGTGTCATATGTCCTCTCGGTGGCTTTTGATCAGAGGTATTAGATTATACTTTGAGCTCCTCTCTTTGCAAATACCAGTTGTGTTACTCTGCCCATGATGTCTCATTTAATTTTTCCACACACTCTCTCTCTCAAACATGAGCAGATTTTTGGAGACATTTGGCTTTGAATTTCACCAGTTTAACTGTTTTGTTTGTTTGTTTCACTGCTAATCAGAACTAACGCTTAAGTCACACAAAGGGCAAAATCTTGCCCCTTTGGTGTGAAATGCTGTTCAGCTCCTGCAGCATGTGCGGCTTGGTGGCCCCATTCAAAAAAACTTTATGAGCTAGGTTTTCAGCACATCTTCATCATGACCACTCGACATCTTTTTTTGTGATTTCACCTCATGGAAACCCATGAAACACCTGGAGCATTCCTCAGAAGCTATGTATACACAGAAAACATGAAGAAGGTATGACGATAGCTGTTGAGGCTGCAGCTGCAGGCTGTTTCTCCTGCTGTGATACTGTGCAGCTTCTCCTGTTCCATCCACTCTGTCTATCCCCATGTAACAGTACACCAGTCCCTCTAATGAGCTGGCTGATGCCGGTGAGATGGGATAGAAGCTGCTTGAGAAAAATCAGTTCTGATGCTGCGTAAAGTTTGTTGGGGATGCCATAAAGGCATATCTTATTTTGATTCATATGTAGTGTGTGTGTGTGTGTGTGTGTGTGTTTATGTGTGCTCCTGGCTGCCTGTCTGTCTGTGATTCATTCATAGTTCATGGCCTTGCAGTAGTGTATATATCCATACTTTTACATGTGGCTGAGCTCTAATTTATGCACGTCTTAGAGTTTGTGTGTGGTCCTCACAAACCACTACACGTGGCTGTGGTTAAAAGTGGATTATTTCAGTTATTCAAAAATTAGAAAATATCTTCCAGCCCCTAAACTCCTTCTCCTCGTCACCTCTGCAGAAAACCAGAAGTCTAATAGCATTTTTTGAATTCTTGGTCTACGGAGCTGCTGTTTCCGTATTTCACTGATCTCAACGGTGTGGCCCAGGCAGTCTGGAATTCCTGGCTGAGAGATCAGAGGCCTTGATTTACAGTATCAGCATGTCCTCTCTGTAAGGTGTGCAAGGTCAGGAAAAGTTGGAAAATACACCTGCTCACTCATAATTTAGAAAAGCTTGTGTATGAAGTGTGAACTGCAGCAAAGCTTCTGTAACTGATACAGAAAGCCTCAAAAACACGGTTGTTCTGGCATCAGTGTGGTGTATTTATTTAGTAACCTGTAAATGTCTCCTACTTACTTACTGAAATCTACTACCATGACTTTGGAGAGACAACAGCACTTTAAAAAACACAGCCATCTCATTTATGTAAGTGGGACCACCATAATGCGGCAGACGTGTAGATGGTTCTGGCAAAAATATAAGGCAATATCAATTAGCAGATGATACTTACTTCATTAATATGAACCCTGTGTTTATGCTGCTTACTCGGCAATTGTTGTGAAGACAGTAAAACTGATTCCTGCCTTTATAACTTTCCAAACATATAAACCTTTCCTTTTAATATTATAAACTGGTGCAGGCTTTTTGGCATCTACTTATCCTTCAAACTCATGAATCTGTTACATAGACTGGAACTTTCCATGTTGTATTTCATGTACCTAAGACAACAGGCTCCCACCCATGCAGCCCCTTGCATTTTTTTCAAAAACAGGGTTCAGCGAACCAATAATACATGATGATGGAGAGACATGAACCTGTCAATAATCCCTAGTCTCCTACTGTGTAACACATAAATTCATGGTCTCTATCTACTCATGCAGTCTAACTGTATAAAGTTTTTACTGCCACGTTCTCTGGTGATGGTTTTCTTCATGCGACACTGCAACCTCTGTGGATTTCCCGTAGGATTTTGTTCAGGCCTTAGCCATTGGTGTGGAGTGTGGTCAGCATACATAATCTGCATGAGGGTGGGTGTATTGCCAAATAGAGTATGCTACTGAATAATAATAATAATCTTCAGTTAAAGCTGTATTACTCTATAAAAACAATCCATTCTCAGTCAGAGAAAAATGTCACAAATAAAAGCAAGAGATTGACATTTTAAGCAGTAGCATGCAGTTTAAAGTAGTAGCTAGTATTTGTTTTGTGAAAAGGCAGTGTTAGTCAGCTGCTACAGCTGTAGGATACAAGGGCCGCAATTTAGCACATGGCCCAATTAGAGCAGCCAGCCTCTCAGGTGTCAAAACCATTTCATTGAAGAAAAGCTTTCTGTATTATCTTGGCAGTTTGCTGAGTGTTTTCAGAAAGCTCTGTTTGCAGTGGGAGTTTCTAACCATTCACTTGGACCAGACTGACTTGGATACGTTTCCCTGCAGGGTGAATACAATCAACACAGCTATGATGCTGGGGGCAAAATTAATCACCACGTTTTCCACACAGGAAGTCTTCTCATTCATAGAAGTTATGAGGTAAATGTTGAAACAGCCCTGGCTGGTTATTCTGGGAAAGGACAACTACTTAACCTTTCAGGACTGACGTAGAAGAAATTGAGGAGGGTAGCAACTGCACAGTTTGCCAAGCTGTTATTTTGAAAAACAGCAAACACTGGGCTAAAGTGGTTTGCACAGAGTCATAAGTGGTGTTCTGCATAATTTTCTTATATTTGCTGCTAATGTCAATGACAGTTTTGACTGTTCAGCACATGCCCCAAACGTCAGTTTCATCATGGCAAGTGTTGTTTTTCTTGCTCCAGAGAGGAATCCATGTCGGAGTGCTGAGTTATGGCTTCTAGGTGGCTGCGACTCTAAAAATCGCTTGTTCACTTGTGTTACCCAGTTCCCAAACCCAATGCTTTTACTCACAACCAGCTCAAAACATGTCTGAGAAATAAAGTGTAACTGCTTTAAAAAGTCCCAGGTATATATAAAGCTGTTTTTGCTGAAGGTAAATTAGTGTAGCGTAGCTGAATTTGTCAACCGTGTATTCTAGAAATTAAATTTACATACACTTTTGTATTTATTTTACACAGAATATGCAGTACAATACTCACATTGTTATTGGATCTCTCATAGTTAGCATTATTAGATCTTTTATATTTATGTTTAGGAACAGCATTTAGTAAAAGATTTAACCCATACCACAATACTTTAAACCTTTTAGTTGGTATTGTTAACTAGTGCCTGTTTTTGTTCAGGTCCATTTGAGAACATTTAAAAGTCACATGTAGAGTACAGCAGCTTTTGGGCTGAGTCATACAGTAATCATATAAAAGTGTTCCTGAATTTCTGAATATGGCCATTGAAAAGCCACACACACTGGAGAAACCCAGACACAGGGTCTCACAGAAATCATACAGTCAGTTATTCAGGCAAAGAGACACCCACGCACATGCAAACTCACCAGCAGACTCAATAATGACCTTTAAAAAGAATCCTCATTATCCCCAATGCAAACAGGCACCGCTTTAAAAAAGATTAAATGAGATTCTGTAAAGTCAAACATACATGTATTTTATGACCTGCTATTGGATCTATGTGCCAGGGGTAATTTAGGAGAGAACACACTTCTACATGTGTATCCCTGACTTTTCGATTGTTTCAATTACATGTGCATGGCTCTTGTTAAGAGTCCTGACCGTTTATGGTTTCCGGCTGAGTACACAGGTTCAAATATTTTTTTTCCCCTTCATTTAAAGGGGAACATTCAGGACTGCCTCTTAGGCCTTACAGCAGATGGTCCGACGAGCCTTACATCGAGGACCCCGCATTGGAATATGTTCCGTTCTTCTCCCCTTTCCTCTCTGGCTCCTTCTCCAATCAGCACAGCTTAGCTCCCTGAAAGCCATAAAATGAGTGTTTTAAGAAAAAACACTGGCATGCATTTTCACTCCTTCAAAGGGGACTTTTCCTCCACTGGAGACAGTACTGAGACTCCACTCGTGTCATGTCGGATACTCTCAGAGGCATTCAGTTGACAAACATAGAGGGGATGTATATTTGCATGGCAATTCCAAGCATCACCACAAACACGGAGACAAATGACAAGTGACAATCTATTAAAAGGAAAAATAAGATGCAAGAATCTACGGTCTCCTTATCTTTATACCTGCGATGCTCTTGAGAGTGAGCGTTCCCAGGGCTCTGATGAGTGCTGCTTTCCAGCGCTGCGGTTCCCAGGAGGCTGTGCGCTCCAATCTTTCTAATGAGAGAACCTTCCAGGCTAGACATTGTGGGCTCTGGCTCCAGCCTCCAGCCCATGCTGTTCTCACCACAAAGAAACAAGCCAAGTTATTCACTGATTCCTCTCTGACATCCCTGGCCAAAATGTCTCCAATCCCATCCTCCTACTGCCGCCACATTCCACTTTCTCTCTAACACATACACACATCTTTCTTTTCTTTTTTCTTTCATATTCTTTTGTTTTCACTTCTAAAATATGGTTGTTATTATGATTTAGAGAGCACATACTCTCCTAACAAGGCTACGAGACACACAAATTGAAAATGTAAGGGTAAAAATCTTACACAGGTAACACAAACTCTTACAGGACCACTGCTGTGCTTGGCACATTCAGCAAGCATCAGTGTTTACACAGCGTGTGATAGGTTGGCTAACAGGAGAGAGGAAATAGCATTGACAAAAAGGGTGGCCAGTTCTGAAGGAGGTGGTCCATCTGTGCAAACAGCACCTAGTTAAGGGAGTTATTAATTACCCTGGGTCACCAGCCAAACCTGTGGGCCAGCACAGGAAGAAGAGTGCAGGGGTGGAGAGAGGGGATGTTAAGTAATCAACGAACAGGAAAAGCAGGTAGCGGGGTAGCTGATGATGTTTGGAGCCATACTCTCCCATGTTCACCAGAACTGTTTCAGCAAGAAACTGACCACAAAACAGCAAATAAGCTGTAAACTTAGCATTTGGAGTTTTTTTGACATGCCCTTCCAACTCATTCTTCACTCTCTGTTTCACTTAAGTTTAAGAGACAGAGGTCAGTGGCTCTTTTTTTTTTTTGCTTACCCCTGCTTTCTCCTTTCAAGAATGTCTGCAATGTTTCCCAGGAATCCTGCCTTGTTGACTTTGGTTCGGGATAAAAGGTACAGCCTCCTCTGTTCTCCGTGCTGATCCGAAAGGTGATTAGACCAGCCTTGACATGAGCCCACGAATAGCCCAGCACACTGGCCCAGACAGATTACAGGTGAATATATATGAAGAGATGAGAGGGGAGACGTTGAAGGAAGAATGTTGATAGTAAAGATGATGCATTCACTGTACGGTGGAGTAAAACTACAAATGCTTACTGCCTCCAGCTTACAAGGCTCTGTTTGGAGATGAGATGTTGTGTGCAAATGGTTTGAAACAAGTCATTCAGCTTCCTGTTGCTGTGAAACTCCTTGTTGGACTCACCACATCAAAGCATCAAATAAGAGGTGGAAATTATGCATCACTTTGCTGATCCTTTTTGACCTGTATAAAGATTTCATCAGTGACTATATAGTTTTTATCCTTCAAAGACATCAGCAAACTTCAGCAAGCAGCTGCATCACTGTGGTTACTGTCTTTGAGTCTTACATACCTTTCTGGATTTTGGATTTACACTATCTCAAGAGTTTTGTTTTGTGCTGTGCGTACAAACCTACCAGGTGTCCAACTAATGCCCAGTGTCAGATCACAGGCAAATCGATACTTAAATTACCTGTACACAAACCCCAATTGTCTATATTCAGTGTAATAATGGATATGCTGTAAACTATGATTTCAGTATGTCTGTTTTTATTTAGAAGACAGAATGATTATTTCAGAGTAAATGATGCCATTAAAGCCTCTATTTCACCTTGTTTTGTTGTCTGGTAAAGTGTGAAAGTAGTGGAAATGTTGTAGAACATAATGTGAATACCACTAGTAGTGATACAGGATGTGAAAAATGAGAACTATGTCCATAAACCTCAGACAGTTTCAATGCAGACATTCAGAACTTGTTTTGTGCATGTTTTAACAAGTTAGTCCATGGGTTTTGTTCTTGATCTGCCTTCATTAAAATAAATGAGAAAAGTTCCAGTCTCTTGAGACTTCTCTCACTCCATTGCATTAGTTGGTGAGTTTTAAAGTTTATGGCTGCAGCTCATATCTGAAAATGAACTGCTGCTTTAATCACAGACTGCTCACTGACACCAGAGTCATGCTGTTTGTTGAACTATTAAAAAGCTGGTATTGATGTCGGAGTGAACTAACACAAAGTATTGGACTATTGTTCCTCTGTCACTTGATCTTGGAGATGTTTTTTTTTTTCCACTCTTACTTTCCTCCCAGCACTATAATTACCCTCTCCCTCCTTCTTACCCTCTACCCAAAAACTACCATCAGAAAACAGCAAGTAAAAGTGTTTTGAAATACAGACTATTTCCACATGCACCATACTCTGATGCATGGGTTAGAGAAAATTGTGATTGGCTTGCATGGGCCAACAATAATATTGTGTTTAATCTCAATATCGTTACATGCAAAATGAGCAGGAGAATTTCAAGGGCACCATTGTTTCCCTCAGCCATTTTTTCAGGGGTCCATTGATGGAGTGTTTCTTTTAGAAATCCAAACCAGGAGAGATGTGAAGGTGCCACTTACAGTATTAATAAAAAACAAAGAGAAAGACCTGGAATCAGAGTGACAGGAGGGGAGAAGTGGGACAGAAAAGGTGGACCTGTCAATGGGCTAATTAATCAATGGAGAATAGTGTACCATAATGGTACTAATGGCATGTGTAGCACAGTCCTGGATTAAGAGTTTCAGTCTGATAGTTTGATCAGCTCAAGTAATTTATGCACTATTAATGTAATATTTACTCACAGCCGATAAAAGCCTGGAGTAGTCATTTCAAATTAAAGATACGTCAGGTAACAATGAGCCTGGGCCTGATTTTCTCTCTTTCATGATTTTAGCCCATAAACCTCAGCAGATGGAATGTGAAGTGGAAAACACCAGGCTTCTGCTTGGCACTTTGTCCTCATGGGTGAGGCAGTGGGACAGAGGCAATCCTCCGCTGCCTTGTTTCTCATCACCTCTATCCAACAAGAGGAATCAGGGCCAAGTGCAGCAGTGAAACAGGAAGATGAAACATGGGCAGGCACATCTGTAGGTTCCCTAAACCAAGCCAGACCATTTGTTGGAGACTTGTTGGAGCTTATGAAGCAGAACACACAGTTCCAGCATGACAGGGGGAAAAGAGGTGCAAAGCAGTGGGCAACTGCCCATTCACCATTTTGGAAAATATAGTGGAGTATTTATAATAATTGTAAGAAAAATTGTAAATATTGTTTTGGAGATGATTTGTAAGATACAGTAGCTGCATTTATAACAGCAGCTCATTCTTTCCCTGTATCTCAGTATTTGTATACAGTATGCCCCTTTGTCAGGAGGTCTTAACTAACTATGTGTCTTCTGTCATTTTCTTCTAGTTTTCCTTTTTCTTCCACTGCATGTAGAATTAGAAAATGTCTGACTTTAGTCATTCCCAGTGGTAATATAAAAAAAAGACACAGCAGCACACAGTTAAACATAATGCAACCTTGGCAAACTTGGCTTTTTTGTTCCTGGCTCTTGTATGTTTGGCTATGTTCACCAGCTATGTTTATCTGTCATTTGTTTGGTAGCATGCAGGGGGTTTATCACAGGTAATTCACTGAAAGAAGCTACTGAGATAAATGCAGCCAAATTCTGATTTAAATGACGTAACAGAATAAAGAAAGGTTTTTAGCTATCTTGTGTTACAATTGTACATCACTGAAATATAAAGTCAGGTTCTTCTTATCAGGGTGTTGTGCAAAAAAGAGATTTTTAGGGTAATCCACTGCAGACATATGACTAACCATAAGCTATTCAACATGGCCTTACTTCCCTATTGTTGAGAGAAATTTGGAGTCTGTCTTGCAAAACATATTGTCTTGTTATTGTCTTTTATGCCCAAAATGTGTAACATTGTATGGGTTTATTTATATATGAATATATAAAACACTCTTTCTCTGGGATTGGAGGTAGAGGGTCAGATAAGCAGGAATATTTACCAACCACCATAATCAGATCTGTCCTATTTCCTCAAGTGATTTACACCTTTATATAAGGAAAAGCTCAGCTATCACTCTTCATCTTCCCACCCCCTTCTTATTAACTCCTCTGTGAGGATGAGAGGAAGAGGAAGGAGGAGGAGAGAGCTTGGAGAGGGTGAGAGTACCACGGGATGTGATTAGGCTGGACCTCTCATTTATGATTTCTGTATTACAGGCGCTGGGTGCCAGACATTCCCTCCATGGAAGGAATGCCTTCCTAACCAGTTCCATGTGAATGGTTTAGGACAGAACCACAGCCCAGTGGTGGAGTTGAGGGCTCAGCCTTTAAAAGACACACCAAGGGAGAAAAAATATTGAGGATGGAGGGCAAGAGGCTGGAGTTGGAGAATGAGAAGAGAAGGAGAAAGATGATTAACTAAAGGTCAGAATCGAGTGGAGGGATTTAATCCATTGTTAACCACATGCATATGTATTTCTCTGTGTGCACTGCATACATGTTTGCCCCTATTTTCCAATTCCCTATCTGCTCCAACTGCTATGGACATAAACTAACATGAATATAGAATTACATGATATTAAATTGTAGTAGAGGTTCAGATAAATTTACTGATGTGGCTTCTGGTTTCATACAAAACACAGGCTAATATCTTTTCCAGGATAGCATGACTTCAACTTTGCAAGGCAAATAGGGATGGGAAAGGACAGATTAGCCTTAAGCAAAAAAAAAAAAAGATAAAAAAAGAAAGCAAATTTATATAAAAATTTTTGGGCTTTTTATAGATGAGATCATTGGATATTTTGTATTTATATGTGTGTTCAGCTGGTATTGGACAAGGTGTGATTTACTGCAGCATCTATATAAAAAAGATCCAAAGGCCATGCAGTACACACAGACATATTTTGTTAGATTTTTCATTATCATGGCATTTAATCACACGGACATCTGGTGCAGATGCTAAAACATACTCAGACATTATAAATGGCATCATAAAAGCCCTGTTTCCTGTCTGTGTTTTAAATGTGAGACTTCATAAGTTCCAATGACTGCATTTGTGACAATTGTATGCAATTGAACTGTAATTGTAACACTAACAAGTCGTTAATATGTTTTTTTCAAAATGTTCTCTGCAATTCACATTCTGCTTCTTGTCCCATGAGAAACTGGCCTGGAATGAGCACAAGCCCAAGTCTGTCATGCCAGAAGTTATTTGTGTTTTCCAAAGTAGCATGGTGTTGGATGTAGTGTGTGAACGCTTGTTTGTCCTGGAATTTTCACTTGACCGGATTACTCTCCTGGTGATTTTGGCCACATGTAACACAGTGATAACAGTGGTTTTGTTGGCATGCTGTGCAAGACAAGGTAGCGGCTAGCAGCAGGAAAAAGCCTCACTGAGTTACACGGCTGTAAAGAACATTTATTTGGCATCTGAAATGAACAATTCATGTGCAGTGTCGCTTATTGTATGTTCCCTGCTTATCTTCTCTTTTATGTTATTCCATGCATTTATCGAGCCCATCTTCTTTGTGTTTTCCTGAACCGACACACACACACACACACACAACTGACAGAAGTCACAACCTTGTCCTCTTCAAGCTCCAACAATAATGTTTATTTGTCTGCCTAAGGAAAGAAAAGGCACAGCTGCTGCTTGCAGCTAGTTAAAGCAGGAAATCTGTTGGTGAAATGTAGATGTGTCAGACAGGCATCAAACTGCATCTCATAAAAAAACTTGTAGATGTACGAAACAGACAGACACGTGCACAGAGACAATCCATAGCCTCAGGCCTGCAGCTTGCAACTGGAAGTGAGGAAGGCGTTAATGGGTTAAGTATTGGTGGGTTTCTTGGGCCTGAGAAGGATTTGGGCGCATGATACTGAAAAAGACTGGAGATGATAAATACCTTTGACAGGTCTCATCTTCAGTATGTGACCACCAGAGAAGAACATTAACATTAATTGACAGTGATTCTGCAAAACCTAAGATTTCCTGTTTTTTCTGCAATATCTGAGGATGATTTCCACAGTATGGTTGAGGTTAGGAAAAGACTGTGGTACAGCCAAATAATCTGTCAAGAAACTATAGCGTTTCATGAAATCAAACCCAGTTTCTGATAATATTTATGGTAGGTAGGTAACAGCAATTGCAATTCAATGTATTTCCATTCATAAATAATTTGTTTTCTAAGTAGTAGATTTTATTGGTTGTGGTGGGGTCTGCAATTCCTTAGCTATACTGATTCAGATTACATTCATCTACACAAGGGAACAATGCATGTATGTAATCCAGAAGATTTTGTCTTACTGATGTGAGCCTTACTCTTTAGTCCCCTAATGCTCTATCAGAGCTGTAGTAAGGTACTGCTGATAAAATCCTGTTTCATCAGTTTCACCTGTTGCTCTTCTGTTGAATAGCTGTCAAAATAGCTCCCTGACAAGTGTTTTCTGTAATATCAGTCCGCAATGATCTTTACCACAGGGACCATGGTAAATTTCACAGCTACTGGGCTGCATTATGACAAGGCTGCATTAACTTCAATTCTGTCCTCCATCTTTTCTCATCCTTTCAGCTGTGTTAGAAACACATCTGTATCTGACTCTTTATTCATCCATGCATGTTATGCTCTTTATCTACTAGCACCTTCATCCAAGAGGCTGGTTTTGGTCTTGGTTGCTCACTTGCCACCTCCATGGGTGGTCCATGCTGGAGTTTTTCTGCTGTGGTGTTTGTACAGTTCAGAGGACTTTATTTTTCTGGCGTGTCTCTCCATGTTAACCAAAACCAAAGGCCTGATGCTTTTTTTTTTCTTCTTAAACATAGCTACACATCTGCAGGCTTTTGAGTTGAAATCGGGCAAAAACAGAAAAAAACAGAGATAGATCAGAGAAGCAGAACAGCAGCGGCTTTCAAACTGAGTTGCAACTTTCTCTCCATTGCTACATGTGTGAGTTAGTGTTAACCCAGCTTCCCTGACATAAACTGTGGTTTGTTGGCTAAGGTCTGCCACACATGTTGACAGGCTCATTATTTGTGCTTCATTTTGACAGCTTGTTTTGTGTAATATCCACACACGTATTTCCATCCCCGCATCGCCCTGTCTTCTCAGTTTCACAGGAATACATCAACGGAATGAATTTTGTATGAAGAAAACGGTGTTTCCCCAAAGGGTGTGTTATGTATCAAACAGTCCCTCAGTCAACAGCATTTTATGGCTAATTTCCTTCATTCTGAACAAGGTCATATTGTTCCCTATTTATACTCCCAAAATGATCAAAGATGAAACCTGAGCCTTTCCGACAGTTAATATATCTAAATGTCTTGCTGAGAGCCAATTTTGTGTTACTCAAACCATTTTCCCAGATGCATTATTGGGACATTAGCTATTCAGAATGTGAAATTCATGTTGTGATATCCACAGACTGAGTGCAGACTGAGCTCTGAGACAACCAGCACAATGGAATTTCTCTGTTTCCTTGTGGTTGTAGGATGGGAGCTGGGACACATGGAAACAGCTGTTTAGGGAGGAGGTTCCTGTGAACATCAAGGTCAGGACACATCCACAAAACTATATAGGAAGTCAGGTGGGACAAGGCACCAGTTTACTGTATGTGAATATGAGTGAGTGTGCGTTTAGCAGGATGCATGTGTGTGTGCACGCCTTTTTACAGATAGCACTACTGACAGCTTCACAGTGTAAGCTCAGTGGGGATATCTGGCAGTAAACGGGCTGTAACTCAAAACAAACAATACCAGAAGGTTCTCAAGGGTCAGCCAGTGGTCAAGTGAGAGAATGAGTTTGTTATAATAGGACTAAACTTACAACAGCAGGTTTGAGAGGACGGCTCTGACCTCCTGAGGCATTTGCGCTGGGAACACAGGAACTACTTAGTGTGAATATAGAGGGTAAAGGTCACAGAAAGGATTGCTGCCACTCAAGAGGTCACAACCTAAGTTGTTGTAATGCTTTGCAGAACAGAAGCTACAAGGCTGATAATGCTGGGAAGCTTGTTTCAGCTTGTTTGATGTGTAACTTAAGATTAGCAGTTCATTGAAGCTGGATCCAGTACTGATCTGTTTATTATTTCTGAATCTGTTCCAACTCCTTATGGAAGTTATTTATCTTTTAATATTTGCTCAAATTAAAGATTGATTATATGCTTTCTCCTTGGCAGTATACAGACATTACAGATTTGAGTTGTAACCTAATTGCTTATCACAACTTTTATTTGCAACATAAGATGAGTAGCATCAAAAATAAAATGTTAATAACACCAACTTTATTTTACATAGACGAGCTGAAGTATTTAACTGAAGTATTTAACTGCATAATTGATCAATGAGCCACTTATTGCCTATTTAGCAACAGATTTTCAGTTACAACTCTTTATCCAAGCAAAAATAAAATCTCTGGCTGGCAGCTTTTCAGATGTGAGGATTTGCTGTTTTGCTGTTGTTTTGTTTATTGATATATATACTGATATACAAGGTGTCCATAAGGTCCCTTTACAATTTGTTTGGCTTTATGTTTGGGTTTTGCATTGTTGGTAGGAAAAAACAACATCGTCTCCCTGTACAATGTTTTACTTTTTTTTTTTCATGTCCTAAAAGTTTATCTGTCACACTAACATAACTGACACAGTCAGAGGAGACCACCACTGATCATTTAATCCAGGCCTTACAGTAGCAGAAATTACAATGTGTCTTTGGGCAACATGTTTTTGCAACTTCTCATTGAACAGAAAGTAGTGGGAGCACAACTTTATTGGTTTGCTGGCAAATAAATGAATTCAGTGACGTCAGTATTATAACTTATACTTCACAATGACTTATTCAAATAATCACAAGAAAACATCCTGTCAGCATGTTTGACATTTCACAGTGATTCAAGTCTTATGTGTTAATAGGCTTATAAAATGTAACAGTTGGAAATGCAACAGTATAATCTTGTATATCAAGATAACAAGATAATTGAGCCATGATTACTAGAGTGAATAAATTAATTAAGATGATCTCGAGATAAAACACTTGCAACAAACACTTGGAGTCATTCTTCTCATTCTGAGCTTCATTAAATTTTGGCTCAACCAATAATCTACTGTGCTGCACTCAGAAGGCTTCCTGTATTAACATTTATTCTTGAAGGTTAAGACACATAGGAATGAACTTCCTTGGAGTACAGTGCCAGCTCCTCATATCTATCTAGGGTGGAGTTTCGGATGTGCTGCCAGGATGTCTAAACTCTGGCAGTTGACTTTATTTACTCTAACCTGATTGTTTGGGTTTGGGGATTCAGTTGCTCCTGCTGTGAAGGAAACTGCTCTCTTGTTTGCTGGTTCTGAAAAGATATGTGGTTTTCAAAATTATAACAAAACAAACTTAAGCATGTCTCTGTCTCTCTCCATGTTTGTGAAAGATCATCTTTACCGATTGTCCTGTCAATGAAACCGATTTCTTGTCTGTTAATAACAGGAAAAAAGGAAGCTGGTAGGGTGATGAACAGCTGATTACAGACCTCTGGGTGTGTTTATATTGTTTGTGTGCAAGCGTATTAACCTTCACAGAAGATTGACAGACTATTGGTTAGGTTAGTAGCCAGGGGAATTATAAATGCAAAGTGTATTTGTGTTTGTATGCTCTGTTGAAGGCAGCACAGTGGCTTGTTGGTTCGCACTGTTGCCTTGCAAAAAGGATCCTGGTTAGAAACCCATCAGGGGCCTTTCTGTGTGGAGTTTACATGTTCTCCCTGTGCTTGTGTGGGTTTTCTCCAGGTACTCTGGTTTCCTCCCACAGTCCAAAAACATGTATGTCAGGTTGATTGGTGACTCTAAATTGCCCATAGCAGTGAGTGTGAGTGTGTGAGGTTGTTTGTCTCTATGTGGCCCTGTGATGGACTGGTGACCTGTCCAGGGTGTACCCCTGCCTTTCACCCAAAGAGAGCTGGGATAGGCTCCAGCAGATCCCTCTGACCCTAAATAGGAATAAGTGGGTATAGATGATGAATGGATGCTCTTTTGAGATTTTTGAATGAAAGGTAAAGTGGAAAAATGAAAGTTAGCTTTTGGGAATTACTAAAAATTTGCAATGGCTTTAACTCAAATCACTGACACTCCTTTGGGAGTCCTGTCACTGTGCTTTCTGCTCATGCATGTATCCCATAACCTTGACCTATAGAACAGTAGATGTGTAATTGTGTATGCACACACACACTGCAATGAAAGCTCTTCTGTTTGAGATATAGCAGCACTGTTGCACTCTGGAAACAATTACCAGGCAATAATGTTCGCATTCTTTCATCCCACCACCAGCTCAGCTGATTAGGATCTCCATTGGTACGCAAGGCTAACCTCAGACATGCTCACACACACTTGCACACCTACTGTTTCTACCATGCAGTAGGTGCAGTAGGTGCTCTCGCTCCCTCTTGGGGTACACACCAATCGTCTCCTCTTTCTCATGCGCTCACACACCTGACATCTGATTCCTGACTGGTGATTAATGATCCTAGAAGTCTTTCAGTAGGGACCACCCAAGGTCAGAGTAACTTGTCGTGAATACAGAAGCAGTAAAATACCATTCAATCGCCACCCCTCTATTTACACGTGCTGCAGCAACTTGCATGTGTGCACGTGCATGCATGCACATAGGTGTGTATGTGCCAGAGCAAGAAAAGTGGACTAGTTACTCTGGAAACCTTAACAAATGGGCACCCACCCCTCTCCTGTCCCGTTAGCTGTGCATGTGATGTGTGTGTGGAAAGTAGAGGAAATTAATTTGCTAACACTTTTTTAAATGCACAGCCATCCTCCAGTTATTCCTACCTGCAACTTGTCTTCGTTTTCTAGCTGTAACACAGAACAAGAATACCCTGGCTGTCCTCTAATACCTCAGAAGAGCTTTTTCCCAGGGTAGAAACACTGCCACTGCTTTTCTCTCCTCTGTCTCCCCTTCCCCTTTTATCAGTGTGAAATGATTACCCTAGGGGAAACTGAGCTCAGCAACAATATGTTTCAGGTGAGCCAGGGGGAGTCCAGCCAGAAACATCTCCTTTTTTAGCTGCTCCCTCCATCCATCCATCCACCTCCCTTCCCTCTTCTCTCATGCCCTCCATCACTCCACCCACACTCTCCGCCCTTGTGCCAGTTGAATGTGGTGGCAGACTCCCAAGCCCATCTCTGAGGAATTTCCCTGTTGAAATTTATATCAATTTCAGAGGCCTCAAGTTTTATCCACTGTGTGAAAAACTGAAATTCCCTTCTCCTTCCAGCAAGCACTTTCCATTCTTTCCTCTCTTCTGTCTTTTGCCCTATATAAATGTTTCTTCCTTTCCTTTTCTGTCCTCTCCTTTATTTATTCTTTTTCTTTCACTACATTTGTGCTCTTCAGCTACCTATCTCTTTGTATTCACTTTTGTGTAGCTTTTATCCTTCTCTTCTCCCTTCTTCCCTCACCGTCTTTTTTCTTTCTCCTTAAGGACCCTGTGTAGGCACAGCCTGGTGAATGCCAGGCATTCCTTTGTAAGGTTAGAACAGACAAAGGTGGACCACATCACCTGAGAGAAAACAGTCTTTTGAATCATCGACCGAGGGAAAGGGAGGCTGATAGTGAAGAAAAGACTGAGTATGAAAGCAGAGAACAGAGAGAGATGCAAGAGAGACCCCCCTGTCCTCTGCTGTCCTTGTGTGAACCCTCAACTCTGACCTTTGTTACTTGATAATGTTGTCTTGTTTGAATAAAAGGGACTTAACTGCTGGAAAGTCCATCAGGTGTAGGTGTAACCCTCTGAAGCAGTGGTGAAAATGGAGGCACTGAGGAGCCTTTAAAGGAATTTTTGTGCATCAGAGTAATGAGGTTTAACCCTGTCAAAACCATATTAGCTCATGCTATCAATGCAATTACCACCATACAGTGTTTTATTGAAAGTGGCCAGTGACTTATATAAACAAGGTCATATTACAACCCAAAAGTTAATACCCATCAAGCTCACAAACACAAACTCCACCCTTCAGCACACTCTAACCATTCACAAAACCCACTAAAGGCACATACATGCTCAATGCAACTGCAAACAAACTCAGCCCACCCTAAACACACCACCTTTGACTACAACAGACCCCCATGCGTTAACACATAGTGGGTCTATGTTTGGTGACATGGGGTGCGGTGTTGGGTGGAGTGTATTGGTGACGCCAACTTGCCTTTCATAGCTTATTTTTGGGCTTTTGACGAACATCAAGGACAAAGTCTGCGTGATGCAATGCAACAGTTTTCCAGTCAGTAAAAGGCTGGTGTTTGTTTTTACTCTTACTGATGGAATGGAGCAAAGGGAAAAAATGAAGTGAAAAAAGAGAAACTTATGACGACCAGGTGTTTTTTCCCTTTTCTCGGGAATGTTTCACCTTGTAAAAGCAACTGAGTGGGAGGGGACTTGTGTACTGTGCTGAACTGAATGGTCTTGGGATTTTTCAGGGGCTGTGTGCTGACCAAAAGGGTATGAGTGAGAATGAATCTGTATTGTGTGAGAGTACTAGAGGATGAGCTGAAATAGTTGAGCAGCCAACGGCGGAATTTGTAAGTGGAACTGTAACATGAGTGTGTTTGTATGTGAGCCTCCGCCAACCAAATCTGAATTGATTTATTGTCATTATTTTTTTTCCTCGTTGAGCTAAGAAAGCTCTTGCTTTTGTGGTAAGGGTGTGATCAAAAAACACACACACACACACATGCATGGGTGCTTATACAGAAACACACACCTGGGGGATGAATGAATGGCAGTACTGACTACCACACAGGGCTCCTATTGATGACATCATTGCTGGACATCTGGTCACTCCACCCTTTCCATCTTCAGAGAGCCATTCAGCCAACTTCAACTGTACTATAGCTCCTTCATAGACGCGACGCCTATTGCTTATGTTTTAGAGATTATTCAATTTAGCTGGCTCCAGATGCGACGAAAATACTTTTCTGTTCACTTAACAGCATAATCAACAATGACCTTCCATCAGTACTATAGAGACATCTGTGCAAAGAAAGAAATAAAATGAGTTTCATGTTTTATTCTTCCAATATTTGATCACTTTGCCAACTTGATATTGATGGAATTTACCAATGAGAGCGAAAGAACCAAAAAAAAACCCATCAGCATCATAAATTTGACCATAATGAGTCTTCAAACAGCGGGTCCAATTAAATATAATAAACATTATCCAAATATGGCCTTTTTGAGATGGAGCCTATAGTTCTCATGCAAGGAAAAGCTCATTTCAGCCTGACTTTCATTCTAATGGTTGATAGATTACACAGTCTGGAGACATTTATTAGTCTTCATGAGCAAAACATGAACCAAAGGAGTGCAGCTGGACTGCCAGCTTTTGATAACTAGCTGGAATTTAGGCAGTGATTGAAGTAATGAATCTGTGGCTGTTGCTGAAAAGACAAACCTTTCAAAACAGCAGACCCAACACGTACAATGAGGTGATGAATAAAACCACAGGAGCATGAACGAATGTCAGACACTGATCCTTTTATTAATTCTTTCTACCTCTCTCTCCTCTTGCTTTACTGTTTTAAGCTCTACTTGGAATCACAGTATCAATCTGATCTCTAACACAGCCAATGGCTTACTCCCAGTAGGTCTTTCAGGAAAAGGCTAGGCCAGCTTTCCTCTGGCTTGTCCAATCAAACTCATGGAACATCACGCTCTTCAAGGTCCACTACCATACCACAAGGCCAGCTAACACTCTGCCAATGAAAGACTGAATGCTAAGCCTGTAGTGGTCTTACTAAACCTCTGCTCTGTTGGAAGTTACCTGGTGAACGATAAGATAGAACCATAGATCATCCAGGTTATTAGCTAATGTCCATAACATGTTTTCCAATTACACATGTTTATGAGAATTAGTGAAAGTGCTTGGCTTGTTTAAAATGTAAGGTCTATTTGATGCTTCTAATGCATCTTCTAGCAGTGAAGGGATGGACTGTGGTCGTGAAATGTGTGCCGATATTTAATGCTGCACTTTGGTGATTAGCCCTAAGAGAGTGCTATCATGCAGCAATTATACCCAAACTGCGGCAGGTTTCAGGTGACAACACAGTGCACCTTCATGCATTGCATGTATCCAGTGTTATTTCACACAGATTGTCACTAAGAGCTCCAAGGCAAGTTAAAAAAAAAAGATTTTTGCTGTTTTTGTTGGAGGCTGTAACATTCAATTCTCTGGGGCTTTTCACTCCAGTATCTACAGGCTGAGCTTGATTTGATTGTTTGATTCATGAGCATACTTGAAAAGCAGAAGAATAAAGAAGAGTTTGATTTCTTGGAAGGTGAGTTTAGGAAGGAGAGGAGAGAGGAGGGAGGCAGAACAGGAGATACTCCACCGAATTCCCCTCTTCTCGTCTCTTTTCGTTCCATTCCTCTTCTTCATCCTACCCCACCCCTCTTTGAATGGTTGCTACCCCACCCCATCCTGCTCACTCCCCTCCTTCCTCAGTGCAGCCAGCCACAGACACTTGCTTTTTGTATGAAGGGGGTTAACCCAATGAACAATCCTGTCTGTCTTTTCCAAAATAAGCCAGTGGGAGAGGGGATCATGGAATAAGCCAGGGAGATTGGAGCAGAGAGGTGCACAGCCCCTGGTTATAAGTCCTGAGAGTGGGAGTGCAGTCTGCTTGGACCAACAGCCTTTAGCTCAATATACGCTGCCTTGCTGCCTGCCTCACTGCCTGACTGAGTTGACTGACTGAGTCTCACTCTGTTACTCACTCTCTCTACTGCTCCCTCGCTCCTTCCCTCCTACTTTCCACTCTGGAGAGCGAGAGTGCACAGATTGGGAAGGTGCTCCTCAGACCTGTGTCTGGACAGCTTGAAGACAGCACAGAGAGGATTTTCCACTCTTCTTTCATCCTCTCCTTACCTTTTATGGTCTCTACCAAAAAGCACATGGATGGAGTTTTTGCTTTTTCAGAGGAGGCAGAAAAATAAAAGTTAAACAGACATTTTGCTACACCTGCAGCTGAAAGTTTCCCAATTTTTTTTATTTTTGTTTTGGGTTTCTTTTCCTGCACTTGTGAGCAGAACTGGACCAGTTCAAAGTGCCAGCTCTTTGCCCAGGAGGACAGCACTCCTCTTTTTCGGCTGCATCACTGAATATCTGATGCCATTGCACCCCATGGGAGACACGCGTGGCTGAAGCAAGGAGGGAGGTAGAAGAAAGACCCACCGAAGCTCACACCTACCACTGCCCCTGCCCAGTGCACCCCGTGCACTCTGAGGAGAGAAGGTAAGCCCTACCTGCCCTCATGTTTGCTCAGAGTCTGTTAGCATCCTTATGTCCTGTCACTTTTATCACATATGGCTAAATGTGGCCAAAAGAAACAGAAGGAGCAATCAGGTAAGAAAAAAAAAACACCAATGGTGCAATATCCTAGTCATGGGACCTGCATAATTCTCTTCAGACCTAATCTAGTGCACGGAGCAACAACTTGCAGATTAGAAAGAACCGGTACAGTTTATGGAAAATGGTATTGATCAAAATCACAGATTCTGCCTTGTGTGTGTGGATTTTCAGGTGTTTGTTCTTAGAGAGTGTCCATGCATCCATACTCACACACATCTGAGGCTTTTTTGTTGATGTTACAGTGGTGTGCATTCAGAGCGTGGGATAATGTGGCAGTGGGATATGTACAACAGGTTTGGTTCTCTAACAGATAGGCTGATTATTGTTCTGAGAGGAGTGTCCTCCATGTGGATGCATCTTGTGTTTGTCTCTCTGAATTGCTGCTCATATGTTCTGTGGGCATGGGCTGCAAATTGCTTGATAGTTTTTTAAGTGAGCTCTATGCTGTTTTTTCCACTTCTCATCCTCCTCTTCAGTATGTCCATCCACTGTGATGCCCCTGGCCAGCGACACTGCATTCCATTGTAACAACATCTCTCCATCACAAACAGATAGCTGAGAGATAGCCATGACTCCTCAGGTATCGCACATAACAAAATAACAGAGAGGAAGCGATGAGCAAAAAGTGAAATGGGAAAAGAGCAACAGGAACACATTAGTGAAGCTAATATGGCCAAAAATAAGATTCCAAAATGCATGCTTTGCTGACGAGATACATTTTTCAATCACATGTGTTTCAGTGCACCCGCAGCAGGTTTTCTTAGGAAGGAGAGACGTAGAGAAAGACACAAAGAAGGAGGTGTAGAGTAAGTGTAAGATAGAGAGAGGGGAGAAAGTCTGGAAAAGACAGTGGGCTTGAGTTCTGAAATCTAAAAACATTTGGCAGCATCGATCTATTTCACTGGCTTACACCAAAGAAAAAGAACTGGATTTGTATCTGTGTGTGTGTACAGCTACACATACATGCTCCTAGATGACTGAATCTGTGTGATTATTAAAGTGTGTTACACAGTCTTCAAAGGGAATGGGTGAATGGACACACACTAAAGCGTGAACTATCCCTACTGGCAGAGAGGTACAGCAGGCGTTCTCAAGTCTGCAGAGGTGCTGGTGCGCAGCAGTGTCTGGTTTACCATTCACAGCAGTTTTTACTACAAAGTTCAGGGCCTCTCATATGGATTTAGTGGTTTCCAGTCAGCCTCCCTGCTTCTCTATGTTTTAAAAGATTTGTTCTCATCTCTTTGACTTTGAGCATCACCGGTCTTGTTCTTGGCATGTTTTTCGATGACTGGCACATGCATGATGGGCTGTAACCACAGCAATCCTATGCCACTGACTGGGATACTCTGTTCTCCAGTGGGTGGTGACCGGTCAGTAAATGCGTGACTGGTGGTTACAAGCAGCTTGAGTGTGTTTGTGTGTGTGTGTTTGCGGTACATTATTTAACCACAACTAACAGCCTCCAAGCGGCTGCCCATTCAGGGTTTAGATACAAGGTGCCAAAGCCTGACCAACCATATACAAACAGCAGCTACGCTGAGTGCACAGTGGCACACACATGCAAACTTTATGCCCTGCGCAGTGCAGGGGATTAACACTCCGTACGTGCACACGCACACACATTTCAAACAGATGAACAACCTTGTCCGCTGCCAAACCGCCTGCTCATATAGCACTGGGCTTCTCACGTCCTGCTGCAGTTACTTTATATGCCAGAACATGTTTTAAGACTTCAAACTTAACACCAGTTCTTTCATTTTTTTTTTTCTTTCTTTTTGATTTTTGTGGATAAACCCTGTTCTTATGTCAAGGTTAAATAAGGTCTTTTCAACAAGAGACAGACAGGATTGGAAGGAAAGTCTTCTTGGATGTTCCTGATATGAGGCATTATATATATCAAGCAGGAGCCTTTTTATCCTTGTGATGCTTTTATTACTCTTTGTTTGAAACTCTCACTCTGCTTTTCATCACAGAGACAGAGTTATAGTGGATACATGCCTACCATACATTTGAGAGAGAGGAGAGAGTGAAAAGTGAATTAAACAAAACAGGTGAATGGCTTTTAACTGAACTTGTGGGAGCTGCCAATGTCTTTATTCTTTCTCTGTCTCACTTTTTCTTTGCTTTGTACAACGGTGTATATTTTGTGGCCACGAGGGGGCAGAATACCTAGAAATTCACTTGCAAGTGGTACAAGGTGCGTCCTAATAGGCTCGCAGATCATGTTTGTATATGCTTTTGCTTGCGTGTGGTTACATACTCGCCTTAATTATTTTCAGCCTAATGCCGTGTTTGGAGGAAATAAAGGAGAATGCCACTCATTCTCAAGGAAAAGCAAACGCCCATTTATTCCTTTACTTTCCTGGAACCCTAACATCTTCAGAACACACACACACACACACACACACACACACACACACACACCCTCACACACACAGGCTTGTACACATATACACACTTATCAGAGCCTTTTGTTTCATAGGTACTTTAATATAAAGAGGAAATAGTGTGAAAATTGGACACTCCTTTCAGGGCTGCTAGTGTGTTTCCTTAAAGTGCACTTTTCAACCAGAAGACTATTTCTCACACACACACATACACACACGCACGCACGCACACACGCACACACACACACACCCACACACTTACACTTCAGCACGCATTATAAGACTTGGTAATTGGTGTTGCTGATATTCTGAATAAGGGACTACAGTGAAGGGGGGTGATAACAGAATACAGGTCCTGGTCTTAATCAGAGCCTGGACCATAAAAACCAAGATTAATAAGACAGACTTGTTTTTCAGTTAAAAGAAAGGGGTGGAGATTAGAAATACAGAAAACATATTTTTGCATGCTGATGAATTAAGGTTTGTATTTTATCTCATTTCGTTCCTTTTGTCTCATGTGTTTTTATTCTTTAAGCTTGTTTGCACATCACCAGTAGCCATCTTGGCCTGGACATGCAGCTGATACATGTGGAAGGCAGTCAGCTAAATGGGAGAGAGTGGATTTGCATAAAGATACAGAAAACAACAGAGTGAAGGGAGCAGCAGGTTATTAATCAGGCTCTTGAACTAAAGGACTTGCTTTTTGCTCTGGATGACCTACAGGACACTGAGAGGGTGAGGAAAACAAAACAATAGAGAGTGCTCTATTATTCTAATTCTGTTTTATGTCAATTTAAATTTAGGCAGCTTATTTATTTTTTGTCTTTCTGTCATTCCCTGATTTATTTGTCTGCCTCACTTTATCTGTTTTTATCTGTCTCCCACTTGCTCTCATAACTGTGTCTGGACCAAAGAGCGTTTTTCTACTGGGCTGGCAACAACAGGGGGACAGAGAAAGCAAGACAAGCAGAGCAGAGACTTGGCAGGCGCCCCTTGTTATTTTTCCTTCACCTCCCATTGACTCTGTTAGCAGTGGCTCAGTCGTAGAATGGCCTGTAAGCTTAGAGGGCCATGATAACACACCCTCTATAGCTATCTGAAGGACCTTATCGCAGGCACACTTATGAGACAGAAGCAGGGGTAGGTGGGGGACCTTTCATCATTACAACGATATTTTTCCTCTTTTAACGTTCTCTTTTCTTTTTCCAGTCAGTCCCTGCTGTTTTCCTTCTTCCTGTTCTTTCTATCATTTTTACTGGTCTAGACTACAACTGCTCTTGAATCAAGTCCTTGATCTTAACTGGACTCAAGCTAAAACCTCTGTGATAAAGTATCTCCAATGCCAAACATTGCTTTTAGTCACTGAGGCCTGAACAAGGTGCAGTAACGAAACCATGGACAAAACATGTACTGAGCAAAGCTTTCTGGACTCAAATCTATATTTTTCCAGTGGTGTGCTGAGGTTATTTGGGACCACAGCTTGTGTTTTCAAAGTGAATCCAACAGGAACAAACACAAATGAAAGCCTTAGACTCATCCAGTAATGGTGCTGTTCCTATTTAATATGATGTGACATCTTGCATTCTTCCTCTGAGACTGAGTTTTCCCTGTTTCAGCTCTGGATGCAAGGAAGCAAGCATTTCCCAGTGTCTCCTGGGGAATGTGTATGACCTCTCCACTCACCTCTCATGTTTGCAAAAAAAAAAAAAAAAAGCGGGGAAATCCTTAATGTGCCAAAGGAAGATTGTACGAAATGGTTAGCTAATTCAAATGAACATACAGTATGTGTACAGTACATGTGTGGGAATTTATATGCTCTTTATATCCTCTTATTCACTGCCCCTCAAGTTTACGATCTGGCAAAAATTTTGTTTGGGTCTTCCAAAAGCTGGACATTGCGCCAACTGTTAACAGGGGTCAAGTCCTCAGTATAAAACTCACATTATCCCTCTTTTCATCTTGTTACAGACGTACTTCCCAAGCCAACTATTTGTTTTTATTATTTCACTTTAGATGCAGGATGGATATAGCTCTCTCTGATGGGTCAATATTGAGAAAGGGGTTAGAAACAGCTCTTCTGAGACCATTTGAAAAGCTCCAGACTTTGTTATTGTTCAGTCTGAGCTTGATTTAGATGTGTGTGTAGGTGTTCGTAAAAGAGAAAAGAGACTGGGGTTATTGTGGTGTTATGGTCCCTGAGGAGCAGGATAATAAAAAGCATTTTATTTCGCAGAGCCAGATTTTCTGGAGGAAATGGATGCTTACTAAGTGACACATGTATTGAATGCTTATACACAGTGGATTTTCCCCCCAAGTTTCAGTAGCAGACAGCAACCTCATCTACCATCCATCAGCAAGTTTTGTTCCACCAGTGACCTCATAGATAAACCTGCAGTTGTTAAGGAAACAGCTCAACACTTTGAGAAATACACTTATTATTGACTTTCTTGTAGAGATCCATATAAGAGATTCATACTGGACTACCAGCACCTCTAAGTATCACTAATAAAGAAGAATAGTCTGTTATAGAACCCACCATTAAACAATGTTTTTACTTTTTGCTCTTCAAATCATTAACTAATTAAACAAACAAGATACAAGACATTAATTGGTGAGGTATACTGATACATACTGAGAGTGTTATCAGCGTGATTGTTTGGCTTATCATAATAATGTAGATGTTGGTTGGTATGATATGAATGAAAACACACAGGGTGTCAGTGTTTTCTGGTGCCCTTTCACATATAAATCACTCTACTGTCTATGGTGCCCACCCTACAGCCACAAACCTCTTTAAAACCCTCTTTCTTCCAACCTTAAACAAGTAGCAGGGGTTGCCATGTTCTGCCCAGATAAACACCTCAAATTTAGTTTGGCTTATATTATTCCTCAAAGAGGTTGTTTTAAGAGGATTTATGCTCTACATTGGACGACTTTTGCTTTTAAGATGTTTTTTTTTTTTTTTTTTTTTTGTAATTATGCCACATATTTTGCATCAGAAGAGAACAACCAATGGCTGCAGTGGTTCGTACTATTCTGTATACACTGACAGACTGTATCAGGCCTGGTTCTCTCAAGCCTGTAATCCTCTCTGCACAGACTTTGAGCCCATTGAGCAATGTGTGTTTCATAATGGAAGGCTCAGAGGCATCAGCTGGTGTGCAACACAACCAGTTGTTCAAGGTTTTTGTGCTAATTATTTCCTGTAATCAGCAGCAAAGTAACGACGAAATAAAAAAAACGACTTTGTGTTCAGTCCAGCTCGTTTGAGGCGAACGCTGTGCGAGCATTGCTTTGCTGAGAGTGTGCGTGCATGTACATGGTCTTAACCACAGTATTCTTGTTTCTTTTTATCCCTGTAATATATGTAATTCTTTCCGGAGTTAGACAAGAGAGGCAATGCAGTTTGGCGGCATTCCTACGGGCTCAAGGAAGCTGTTGAAGAAGAATTATTTTGTTTCATGCTTACAAGTCAGAAAGGGTTATTGCTCTAAAACAAGTTAAGGGAAGATACAAGTGGGCTAGGGTTACATGGGGAACATTTGAGATGCTGTACATTGAAGACCAAGATAAACAAACACAATACTAACTGGATGACAGCCTTATGGTTTGCTTCTCTGTCACTCATTTATTCAGTTTTCTCTGTCTAGTGGACAACAAAGCTAAGCATTTACAGGCATTGGTGAATAGCCATATAGAGTGATGGCCTTAAGTATATTTTTGGAAAACAAATACAATAATTGTCTTATTCATCCATATTGGTTCAGCATTGTTTCTTTCTATGTATGAGAACAAGATTAGGAAACTGCTGTTTGCCATTAGAACACAGCTGTGATTGCATAAAGGACCATGGATATGAACTGGCTTATTAAAAACTGAGGAAGGTCAAATATGTACAAGACCTGATTAAAAATGTGGATATTCTATGAATGATAGATTGCAGAACAAATGGATGGAAATAAAACATCTTCTGCATGATGTTAACCATTCAGGCCTGCGATTATTTGGACAGTGAATGCTACAAAAGTACAACCACTTCTGGGAGGATGTTCCTTGGCCAACCAACATAATACTTAATTATAGAGGGCTTTCAATCAATTACTACTCACTTTCATGTGGTTTGCAGATGGCTATGCATTCTCTCTCCCAACATTTTCTGCTCTTTCCTTTTCGAGCAGCCAGCAAAAAGCCCTGTTGCATTGCCTCATTTCTAATTTGAACCAGAGAAGTGGTCATTTCCTAACAGTGGGCCCCGGTCAGCTCCTCAAGATGAATGGACAACCCAGCCCAGTACAGCCTGAGCTAGCAAAGCTGGGCAGAAACCACACAAACCCAAGTCTTCCTGACATGTGGTGAAAGTGTGATAGGGATATGAGGAACATCAGGGAGTGTTAGACAAAGGAAATGGCAATTGTTCCATTTGGAAGAGAAAGAAAGATCAAAGTAGGGCATGATGAAAATGGAGACTGGAGAAAGTAGAAGAGGCAGTGATTGTGAGAAAGAGGCAGAGGGACGCAAAAGTGCATAGAAAGATTTGGAGGTAGAAGAAGCTAAAACGTGAAAATAAGCTTGGTGAAGAGCACCTTCTCTGTTTGTAGCAACCATGTGGCGCCTTTGATCTGGTCGAGGAATTGAACCAGTATCAACAGAAACATGGAGGAACCGCCTGTTTGCTCCCAGACACAAATCAGTCCTTTATAAATTACTCTGCTTCAGTTTGCTGCAGCCTCTTTACTAATCCACGGTTTGTTTATCCTGTTGGGAACACTGGGCCCATTTCTCAAGCTAAGCAACAAGCTCAGTAATCATCAGTCTGTCATCATCAGCTAAAATTTCTATGCTGTTAATTTCTATAGTCTTGGTACTTAGGATAGACAGTGCTGTCTATAGTTTATTCAGCAACAGAGGGTAATATCATTATGTACAGTACATTCATTTTAGTCCAGTTCACTGTCTTCCACCATAGGGACAAGGCATGTTCTCTATCTCTTGTAGTCTTGAAGGAAGCAGGGGGGATAACAAGAAGGCGGAAGAGGAAGAGGAGGATGCAGACATGTCCGCCACATCATTACAGTGAGAGGATGTGTCCTGAATGCTGTGTTGCTGCCATATGACAGTTTACTGATTCAAACCTCATGTTGGGAGCAGAGACAGTGAAAAGGTTCGTTCATGGCTTAAACTGCCAATACTGTGTGATGTAAAAGTGGTCGCTCATGTGGATCAACCCACAGAGAGGTAACATCTTTGGAGTTCTACTAAAGTTAGGTCTGTATACATTTTCATTTGACTTTGAAAGGATTTAAATTATACCCAGACTGCTGCACTTTTCACTTATTAAGAAATATGAAAACAACTCCTTTATACAAAACCTTTCATGCTGGGTGTTATTCTGTGAAACTAGCCAACACTGAGCCATCCAGATATGCTGAAATTTAGTTTTGGAAGACTGAACTTTGTCTTTGGTTGTGGGATGTTCACAATTCACAGTATGAAAACAAACATTTGTATTGTGTGTTAAATATCAGAAACATAAAGAACGACACAGATCTCAGCAGCCAGAACATCTCTTCTTCCTGGCTGCTGAGGAAGGCCAAGCTGAGACAAGCCAGGCATAATGAAGCAGGGAAACACACGGATGCTTCAACACTTCTGGACATAGTGTGCATAGACATATGTGTATGTCATTCAAAAGTCAGGTTCGCTAACATTTTTTCCTCTATAGTCTCCTTTTCTGTTTCCAATTCTGTTGATCACACTCCTTGCTGTTTTCATCAGAGTTTTGCTTGTTGAAAGGTATCTTCAGTGAGAAAAAGCGTTGATAGTTTGATTGTCTTAATGCAGCAGGCTTCCCAAAGACAGATAATGCTTCTGCAGTACCACACTGTACTATGGTAGTCACATGATAGGGAGAAAAATCAAAAACTGAAAATTTGTATTTTCACCTTTCCAGTGACGGTAGTTTTGTTGGCATCTTAAATGTAGTATCGTCACACACAGACCTCAGAGAACATAAATGGAATATCCAATTTTCAAATAGGGGACCACAATTTCCATGTGTTATTATATGTGTGTATCAGTAAATACAATGTTTTCCCTATACTATACCTTAGGTACCATGCACAGAACTTGTAGAAAGAGATTTTTTTTTTTAAAGTTGGTATGTATACCATTATTATTTGGTACTCTCACACACACACCTCTGGAGACACATATGCTGTATACTGTGGTTGAAAAAGAACTAGTATGAAAAGAAACTTGGGGGACCAAAACTTCACAGAACAGAAGCTGCGCACCAAGGTTTCTCACCACTGCTCTCCTTCTTGATCAGTGATGCATATCAAACAAATGGGAGAACAACATTGAGGAATGTACTCCATGGAGTCTGCATTGATTAATCTGTTAATCTACTCCATGTGACACTCCTGCTTTCGTCCCTACCCATTACACTGCTCTCAATACGATTATTCAGAGAGGAGGGGGTAAAGAAAAGCATTGGTTGTAATTCTGCCAGGGTCCAAAATTGTCCAAATAGTTCTCAAGCACATTCACAGTCTGGGCCTGTCTGTGAATTCAGTACTGTCTGGCACATTTTGATTGTGTCTTCTGTTCTGCCTTTTGTGTCCAATTTTGGTATTTTGCTAAGATACTGCCTACATGTCTCGTCTATTGTCAAGGGATGCCATGGTAGTGCTGTTGTTTTTCTACATACTCTGCAAAACACATATAAGCCAAACCCATGTTCCCATGCATAGACTCATACTTTGTGTCTCCTCAGTGCTTTGCATATTCTTAGCTCCAGGGAGGAAGGAGAGTTATCATGTGTCATCTGTAACCTCAGATGCACTTTATCCTATGGCTTCTGTGCATATCCTCTCATTCAGAGGGCGTCTGGAATGTGTCTGTAATCATTTTCAGCACATTTTTCTGCAGCAAGAGGGAAGCTTAGACAGTAACACAAAGTGTCTGGCTGGTGGGAGCATATGCAGCGATGTAGACTGCACAGAGAGGCAAGTGAAGTAATGGATGGCGATGTTTGTTAGCTGAGAAAATCATCAGATCTACAGATATAGAAATTAAGCCCGGACTGCTTTCACAAAAGTGTCTTAGAACAAAAAACATCTTTGTTCTGTTGACTTACGATGGTTTGGGAAATCCAGTTTTAAACCCAGATGGTAGGGTTTGTCTCCACTATCAGTCTAGACTTCATTTGTTTACACATCTGTGCTTGTGCGATAAGCAAATTGTAGCCATTACCTTATGAGTGTGAGAGGGCAATTGTTTTGTGTGATTTTCCCCATGGTGTGGATAAAGAAGCAGAGGCAGACGAGGGGGAAAACACAGACACACACACTCAAGCAAAAATGAGTGTGACCACTGTGAGAGATGTGGTGAACATCAAGAAGTGGGGATGGAAGTGGAGGTCTGAGGGGAGAGTTGGTTGGGTGGGTGAAAGAAATTTGGCACTGCTGATGGAAATGGGGTCTGGAGCCAGCACGCACTCACGCATACGCATATACATGCGCACTCTCCGAGGACAGACACCAGTGCCCATCATTCAAACAGCGTTTTAAGAGCCATTTAAGTCATTCCAATAAAAACCGCAGCCGTTATAATGTGCCGTCCAGGGGAGACAGCGGGAGAGGCATGGCATGGGCAGGATAAGGGTAATGGGTACGAGAAAGAAAATGCAGGAAAAGTAAGTCAGACTATGTTTGTTTTTAAGTCTGCACTTTGAATCTTTTTCATGTCATTCTCCCTCACTGCTTTTCTCTTCTTCATTCTGGGAAAACGATTCATAGTGGGAATGTGGGAATGGTTTATATTCCTGCCAGTCTCATCTAAGGTGTGATATTTCCCATCAGTCTAGTTCAGTGGGCTTGAACACTGTACCATCTACAGAGCCCAAATACTGACATCATGTTGGCAACTTGTTACCAGGAAACATTTCACAGGATGTTTGACCCTGTGGGGCACTTCACTACCTTTTGCTAATTGCTTATAATTATTTATCCTCATATGTAACCAGTGACCTATATGCTACTGTTGTTGGACTCCACGGCTCCACGCCCCACCCCACCCCTCACACTGAAACCCCAGAAAACGATGTCCTCCGAAAACATGACAGGCCAGACCAACATGTAACAGGAAAGTAGGGGGAGTATATCTGTCTGCCTCATACCCTTAAATCTCCATCCAAGGCTAACAACTGCAAATGCAGTGTTGCATTCCGACGACTGTTATTTCGGCATTATGTCTATTTGCACTGTTCTCAACTGAGGGGCTGTGTTTAGACGGATTTTCTCATACCATGCGATCCTGGCCAGTGTTAGCATAGCCAAGCGAGTGCACATATGGAACCGAAAGATGGGGATGTCGGATAATCACTGATCCTCGACTTCATGGGATGTGCTCTTCATTTTTTAGTGTGTTGATTCTTTATATTCATCTTCAGTAAGCATCTGGAGCTTGCAAATTCTCAAACCTCTTTATTCAAATGATAAAAAAAAGATTCTTACTTACCTGTTTTGGTATTTAGCCATGCAAATAGTTTTAGTTTTACGTATCCAGGTTTTGTAATTTCTATCTTAGAGGTTTTTGTCTCCCCGTTGATGGTAGTAAATACAGTTTTATTTGTGGTGCACATACTAATAGCATTTTAAGAGAAGTTTTTAAAATCTTATGTGCAGGAAATCAATGTTCCATTTTTTCTGAGAACAGGTATAATGTGTCAAATAGCCAACCCCATTATATGAGCAGGAATACGAGACAGGGCAGCAAATAAACAAATTACTTACATTACTAATACAACTACAGAGTTTATGACTTGACACAGAACTAGTTGGTCTTGACTTGACGTGACTTAATAACAACTTAGTTTGTTAATCTGGATAATCCAGATATTTCAGTATAGCAGGTTTTCATTGGGACCATTTCTTTGGTAGAAATTCTCATTGAGACTCACAAGTCTGTGGTGCAGATCCACACTGATCCAGACATGCACACAAACACGTACGCACACACATATACACAGTCTCACCTACACTAACACGCCAATGGCTCAGACCTCAGAGTATTTTTACAGACCATTCAAAAGCCATTACCCCTGATTTACAGAACACATATAAGCTTGTTCTCTGCTAAACTCACCTACCGCAAACCTCACCCTCGACATGCACCACCTCCAACACGCGTAAAGTTTTCTTGTGATTAGAGCTTGAGTCGATGTCTCCTGTCCCCTTCTAGTTTTCAGAAAGAAAACACACACACACACCAAAAGTGTTGGGGTTTTCACTCCTACCTCTCCAAACCTAAGTAAACACACTGGCTTCCAAACCATACTAAGGAGACGCGTCAGACGAGGCCTGGGGTTGTGCTTTTTCAGCAGCAGATGAGTGATTTGAAAGGAAAGAGAGGTTTTGTGGGTAAATTACATATGCGGGACTTGGAGTCATTTAGGGGTCAGTTGCGGGCTTCAGGCAGCCATTCCTCTGGCTGTGGACAGACTATCATATCTCTGCTTGATGGCCCTCACACATATATGCCCTTTCACTGCTTTTCTATTATGATCTCCCACCTCAAGAGAGAAAATGAGGGAAATATGCTTGTATTGGAAAAGGAATTAAAAAGGATTTAACAGGGAAACACAAGACAAAAAGATGAAACATATAATGTGTTTCCATTGTGAACTGTATGTCCTTAGAGCACAGATTTCATATTTGGTCGATGATGATCTTATCCACCTCCCTCCCCTCTGTCGCTACAAGCCTGATATTGCTCAACTGGAAAACAATGGCAGAAGTCCTCCATCTGGTTGCAGTTTGTATCCCATGCCAGTTTCAGTGGGAGTGATTGAGACCTCTGAGGGGCTTAAAACAACAACAGCTCACAGTCGCGAAGACTGGTTGCATATTTCCAGCTACTGTAGCAATAAACACACTCACTCACACAGATACAGACACATTCTCATACACAGAGAAACGTATTAAACTGATACAGTTTTTCAAATCTATTAGGGGGATGACAGAACAAAAAGCGATCTTGAAACGACATTAAAGTTATGAATTCTATGATTGTATGATGAGCAAAAGAGAAAGTATGACATGCATTAGGCTCATGGCATGTACAGAATGTCCTGGGGTGTTTTAATAGAGTTTGTCCTTCCATATCTGTGGAACTAATAGTGAGCCACTGAAGGCAGATGTCCTATGAAAATATTTGGTGGAATGAGAGCGAGGGGGAGAAGTGGGCGTGGATCAGTTTGGAGATTCATACCTAAAGACAGGCGTGTAGTTTGGCTAAGGCCGACAATTTCCATTAAACGGCAGGTTTGAGGAACAAGATAATTGCTGTAGCAGAGTCTTCGGCCTGAACCCCATCGTCTCCTCGATCCCTGTTTCTCACAGACGCGCTGTGGTCCATGTGCTGCAGAGTTTCTCAGAAGAAAACACGATTTCTAATCATGTTGTTGCTGTTTTTAAGCTTATATTTCAGCTCTAAAAATCAAGTCAGTGAATTCTTAATGTATTAATTCTTGCAGTAGCTGTATGCATGCTTTTTTACATGTACACGTACTGTCATTAATGGACAAAAACATAATATTCTAATGAACATCTATAACTAATTGGAGAGTTCAAAGTTGTTTTATGAATTGGGAAACGTGTCTTCGTAGTGCATGAAACCTTTTTATAGTCAATTAAATTACTTAAAGAATGTCAGGCTTTCAAACTAAAAACCCAATTTTTCTTCTTTTTGCTTGCATCCAACAATAAAAAAAAAGGTTTTATGAGGTCATTGAGGATAAGAAGCCAGAATGCGGTATGGAAATAGGCCTTGGATTGGTCGAGGCTTTCCACTGTTGCAAACACTCCCCCTTTTACTCCCTCTTTCTTTCTTTGAAGTCAGCAATGGCAAAGTTATCTCAAAAGTCCTTAAGTCTTTTTTACTAATGGGGAGAGAACTGTAGTTATTAGGCCTGAGATTCGGTCTTTCACAATGCAAAATATGCATGTCATTTATTGCTTATTTGTCTGTCCAAAATAGCTATTTTGAAAACTATTTCTGGAACACTGCACTCTCACATTGTAAAAGGGCATTCAGTGGAATTATTACAAGCTCCCAAGGGTTTTTGTTACTTATGGAGAATGATAGATGTTATGTATAATGAAATAAAGCTAAACCTTAGTCATTTCTGTGACCTTTTCTCAATATATATATATATATATATATATATATACAGTATATATATATATATATATGCTCCAGCCCTGGCATTGAGGAAAAGTCCATTGAGTAAAAATGTAAATAGAGGGGTGAGGGTTGGATGGATCCTGCAACCTTATTACCTGAAGAGACTCAAACTTCACCTGCTTTGTCTTCATAAAGGCAACGATTAAGCCCAGAATGCAAAAGGTCACCTTCTACTGCATAGCTACAGAAAAGCTAAAATGTTTAATACACTCTTAGCCAGGTCTGAGTGAAACACTATTTTCCTGTGTATGCGGTAAAGAACCTGCCCTGGTGAATGACAGGTGACAAGGGTAGCAAACATGAGCCCTAAGAGTGACTGACATTTGAGTTTGACCCTCCAACCCTCCCAACTGCTTCATAATTGCTGCCATTTCCGAAGTCACGGTGGGTGACAGGGCATACACAGTTGGAAGTGAGAGGGTGATGATGTTCTGGTGGACTTTGACTGATGGGTGCTTAGCAGATGCAGATGCAGGCTGACAAATGCAAAAACAGAGAGCAGGCTGTGGGTTCAAAGGGAAGCTTAGCTATTGCTTGCTTCTACAGTGCTAAAGGGTCACATTCCTCCTAGATACAGACTTTCCAATCCTTCCAGAGATCTTTGAGGACAAGGTGTGAATGGATAATGGAGGCTTCTGCACAAGAGAATATTGAAATGATGAGTTAATGAGTTGAAATCCAGGGCTGTCAGATTGTGTTAAATATGTCAGCTTGGGTGAGCGGATGCAGAAATCCTTCCTTATTCCCAGCCATCTTCGCTCACTAGAACAGAGCTAAAAGTGGGCAGACCGAGGGCGAATAACTCCAGGGATCAAGCCCCTTCTAAAAGCTGTGGCAAAGTGCCGGACTGCCCCATACCACATAACTCTACCTCTCATCCATACTTTAATCTTCATCCCACTTAGATATCAAAGACAGAATTGCTAATGTGGGAGGAATGGAACAGAGGTAGAGAGAGGCAGGAGTAATGGGCCAATAATTGAAGAATATAGTTTCCAAGGCTATGTTGTTTTTTCATGAAGCTGAGAGACATATTCAACTCTTGAGATCAAACGATGTGGTGCTTTTTATGTTTTTAGACC
Source organism: Mastacembelus armatus (assembly GCF_900324485.2). Classification (NCBI taxonomy): domain Eukaryota; kingdom Metazoa; phylum Chordata; class Actinopteri; order Synbranchiformes; family Mastacembelidae; genus Mastacembelus; species Mastacembelus armatus. The sequence goes on along the minus strand of NC_046643.1, from coordinate 8,895,375 downwards.
ACAGTGCATGAAGGAGCTGAGGTTTCTCACAACAGCCTGCTCTGTGTCATATGAGGAACTCAAGCAACTTTCTCTTTTTCTTTTTTCACTTATTCCCTTTCTCTCCCCATCCTCTCCTGCTGTTGTCCTTGCTCTGTCAGTAACTGTAAGTCAGTATGGACTTTGCTTGGTTCAATGGAAGCTCCTTTAATCAGTCTGCAGATATCTTCTGCCCTGACTTTTAAAATAGCAAAGTGTCCATTATGCAGACCAGGTTTACTGCCTCTTATTTCAGAGCAAATCAGAGAGACCATTTATAAAAAGCACCAGATAAATCAGTGAAGAACTCACTTATTCATTGTCTGTGGCTGTTAAACCATCAGGTGTTTAACAGAACATAAAATCTGCTGTGTGTAAAATTTGACAGATCATTAACAAGAGTGTATCCCAGAGGAAGTGACACATTTTCTCATTTATGATCTCATTCACACACTTGCACGTAGATTGGAGGCATCTGCCTGGGCTGGGCAAGATTATAGTCAGCCTGATCTGACTCACTGTTGCCGGGCCACATTATTCGACCGCACTTGGCTCTGCATCCCCTTGCTCCACTTCGCACTTATTTGCCAACTGACATGTTGTAAACAAACTTGGTGAAGGAAGTCACTCAACACCTACTTCTCCCTCAAGTCGTTCTCTTCATCCCTGGCATTCCATATTTTAGCGGGCATTTAAGTTTGTTTGGAGTAATAACAGTGCAGAGACTCCCACCCTGGGAGATTTTTAGTTTATTGAAAGGACTGAATGTGACTTCATGAAGGTATACCTTTCACTCTGTTTTCTTTATTCATTTATATGAAATACTTGATACAGCTTTTCTTGTAATAGAGTGAATGTACCATGGCCACTTGGGGGCAGCAGAAACATGATGTAATCACTACACTTATATCACCTACAATACATGGCTACTATTAGCAAACACTTACCTATTATGCTTTTAACAGATATGACAATAATCTTAGCATTGATCTGAAGTCATATTGCTGACACCTGATCAATGAAAGGCCAACATTCAGGCTGTTTATCTCTGTTGGTTTCCTTTCAGCAGCTACAGTAGGTGTTCAGTGATACCTGCTTGCTTGTCCCAGATTTACATAATCTGCTGTTTGGTGCTTGGCAAATAATGTACATGTGATGTTTTCAGTGGTTTCTGTGGAATTTAACTGGCTGAAATGCTGTTATGAATAAATAATAAAGTTACCGGTCAGAAAAATAGCACATATAAACTCTTAACACATATAAACTCACCCAACTCGTAATTTCAGAGTTGGGTGTTGATACTCAGTAGGTTTACTGCTAAGAATACATTTTCACATTCAACCAGTAATTTGATGCATTTTTGGTATAAAAACTCTCTGAAGTAGTCTGATCCTTTACTGAAGTAGAACTGGAAATACCTCATTCATCTACAAGTTCTGTAGATGCCCTGCATTTAAATCCTAGCTAAGCAAAGCTGTTTATTATTAGCACTTCAATGTACTTCAAGCTTGAAAAGTAATAGTACAAATTCGTGCCTCAGAATGTTAGTACTATTAGGTTTCATATTTTTGGATTAATATTACAGCTGCATTAATGTATATGCTGAATGTTACTGCTTTAGTTGTTTCATTTTAACTGCTTTATAAACTGTGAAAGTAGAAGTATAGTGTAAGTACCTCAAATTTGTACTTAAGTGCAGTACTTGAGTAAATGTACGTAGTTACGTTCCACCACTGAGGCTCAGACAGAACAACAGCTGCGTCACTCAGTTTCAAAGGGCCAGTTTTTTTTGTTTTTTTTTTTTAATTGACAACACGTGCACCTTGTGCTGCCTTTAGATTTATTTGTCCTGGACAAGCTGTGTTTAAGGAACCTGGTCTCCCCCTCCTCTCAGCGTCCATCGTCCCCCACAGTGTCGAAGGATGTGTCTCATGCACGTCTGTGGTGTAAGTTTTATTTCTTTCTAACGCTCACATTCCTCACGCCAATCCTCTCATCCACTCAAGCCGCCAAGTGGAGACAAAAAAGCTGCTGCAGTTCTCCACTGGCCTGGAGATTATCTAAGCGAGGACCCATCAATCTAAACTCACTCCAGACACTGAAGAATGTCCCCTTCTTCTGCGTGCCAGGTCGGAGATAAACACATATCTGATCTCAAGAAGCAACTCGTAATGAATCATTAGATACATTCAGGCTGATGTAACATCTCTCAGTCTTATCATAACCTCTTAAACTGTGCTCCGTCATGCTTGATACAATGATATAATCTGATTAAAACATGGAGCACAGATCCCACTGTTCAAAAACAACAAAATACTTACTCGGTGTTTCTTTATTTCCACTTAATTTCAACCATTTGCTACATAGTGCATAATAAGCAGATTGTTCTTGGGTCTGCTCTCACTAAGGTTGGGTATGCTGGTTTATTGACTCTTGGCAGCACTGAAGAAATTCCATAAGGCAGGTGAACAAGTAAATGGAGCTCCTTCAATAATATGCAATTATCTGAATGGTTGTCATTATTAAACACTTATTATTTTCCTCCTCCCTGATAAACAGCACCCACATTTAACATTTTGGGGAGCAGACAGGTAGTTTTACAGCCCATTAACCATAAATGTGTCCTGATTTTTTTTTTGTTGTTGTTGTTGTTGTTGTTGTTGTTTTTGTTTATGGTAGTAACATCTGCAAATATTCACCATTCACTAAATTGAATCATACTCATACAGTCTGTCACATATTATGCAGACATTTTAGAACACTTTAAAAGTCATATTCAGATTATATAAGTTGTGCAGGATTGTTATGCAGCCAGCTCTCAGCCTTGCTAAACTGTCCCAGACTGACAATGGAGACTGATGCTGCCTTTGATCTTCATCATTATGTCTTGTCTCATAGCAACTGGAACATTCCATTGTGCATCTCTGATCGCCTCCTGATGACTGTGGCCCAGCCGATAAGAGAGGGAGAGTGAGCAGATCTGGTTTTAATATAAAAAAGAAGCCCTGATGAAATCAATCACACAAAGGGGAACTGAATAGGGAGTCACCCCAATTAGTGTCAAGGGATTGGGGGAGTGTTGACAAGACGGGAGGGAAGGTCAGAGGGAGAAGAAAAAAGGAGAAAAGAAGACATACTTCCTCCATCCCATCTACATCGTAAATTTTTACGGAGGAAATATTGAGTTAACCCCTTGCTGAATCCTCATGGCACATGTTGTCTGTCCTGCTCCAGGCTTGGATTGATTTATTTTTCCCTTTCCTCTTCTGTCTTCCCTCCCACATAACACTGTCCAACATTTACACGTTTTTGTTTCAGTGGAACAAATAGGACATGATAGATCATAGAGACAGCCAGGAGAATTGCAGTAATAATGAGATATGATACACTGTGATGTCACTGTTGTTGTTCTGCAGGTTTGATGCATAAATCAAGTAAAATTCTAATAAAGTTCATTATGGTTTGTGATTGCCAATTTGAGATGTATCACAGCCTTTATTCCCGAAACAGTGTGTCTTGTTTATTGGCAGTGGTCACGCTCTGTCTTTGTCTTGGTCCAGCTGCAGATCTGCATCATCTCATTTAGCCACATTTTGTTTTCTCCTCTTCAGTCTGCAAAGTGTGATTATTGAAACAAGATGTAGTGCTTCTGGAAAAATAACATGTCTCTGTCTCCGTTCCTTCCTTGGTATTTACCAAACACGTCTGTTGGGCCAACTGGATCACAAGGTAATTAGCAAACTGCACACCAAGTCTTCTGTCTAAAATCAGGACTATCTCTGCTAATGACTGTAAATAATCCAGATCTGATTTAAGATATTTTAATGATTATACTGGCTGTTGCTAGACGTTTTTTCTTTTCTCTTGGAAATTTATTCTCATGATATTGCCAAGTTTACATGTCGGCCTGTTTCTAATTGACTGACCTGGAGAACACTGTGTACTTCCACAAGGAAATGTCTCTGTTATTACTGTGAAGTAGCTACTCATGGTATTTTTAGTGTTCAGGTTATCAAATGTGAGCCAGAAACCTCACAGGCTTTTTTTGATTATTATATTTTTAAACATCGTGTTTTTAAATGTATTTTATCATGTATTTTTCATTGGAAAGCACAGGAAATCAGTGTGCTAGTCTTTCAATGTGATAAATCCCTAAAATCACTGTGTCTGTGTTAGTTGCCAGGGTCTAAAGAAAGACTGCTCTTGCTTTAACTGTCCCTAAAATTGCGGCGACTGTTGAATGAAAAAGTCTTATTTTAATTCAGCTTATGTTTCAGTGGTTGGCAGGCTGATTCAAGAGCAATGTGCTATCTGCATTTAGATTGTAAACTGGGTTTAAAGAACTTTATTAGTTTAGATTAGTTATGGAGCCTGAACAATTTTTTCCTTTATCAGTTCAATACATTGGATTTTCATACTTTGATACAAATTTATCTTTGCAATGAATGACTTATGAGACAGACAGACAGACAGATACATAGACAGGTAGATAGATAGATAGACATAGACAGACAGACAGGTAGAGAGATAGATAGATAGATAGATAGATAGACAGACAGACAGACAGGTAGATAGACATAGACAGGCAGATAGATAAATAGACAGACAGACAGACAGACAGACAGAGAGATAGATAGATAGATAGATAGATAGACAGATAGATAGACAGACAGACAGACAGACAGGTAGCTAGATAGATACATAGATAGATAGACAGACAGACAGACAGGTAGATAGATAGATAGATAGATAGATAGATAGACAGACAGACAGACAGACAGACAGACAGACAGACAGACAGACAGATAGATAGATAGATAGATAGATAGATAGATAGATAGACAGACAGACAGACAGACAGACAGACAGACAGACAGATAGATAGATAGATAGATAGATAGATAGACAGACAGACAGACAGACAGACAGGTAGATAGATAGATAGATAGATAGATAGACAGACAGACAGACAGACAGACAGACAGACAGGTAGATAGATAGATAGATAGATAGATAGATAGATAGACAGACAGACAGACAGACAGACAGACAGATAGATAGATAGATAGATAGATAGATAGATAGATAGATAGATAGATAGACAGACAGACAGACAGACAGGTAGCTAGATAGATAGACAGATAGATAGATAGGTAGATAGATAGATAGATAGATAGATAGATAGATAGATAGATGATAGACAGACAGACAGACAGACAGGTAGATAGATAGATACATAGATAGATAGACAGACAGACAGACAGACAGACAGACAGACAGACAGACAGACAGACAGACAGATAGATAGATAGATAGATAGATAGATAGATAGATAGATAGATAGATAGATAGACAGACAGACAAATAAATACATAGATAGACAGACAGACAGACAGACAGACAGACAGATTTCCCTGAACTCCTAATACTGGTCTGGCCTGACCCGTGCTGCTCTCTGGTGGCTCCTTTAGCCTTCTTTCTTTCTATCTGCTGTAAGCCCACAATACAGTAGTGAACTAATTTTTTAATGTGTGTCATACTACAAAAGCAATACTCAATATGAATGAACAGATGTAGCCACAAATGTCTCAGTGCTAGAAACTACTTATAAACTCTTGAAAGGTTATTGCATTATGTGTTACTGCACTGTGTCTGATGCTGTCAGCTGCAGTTTTGACACCTGCCTAACATTTCATTCTCATTTTTTACTGTTCATTCGTCCATGCACTCCTGTTTTTTAAACCTCTCTCTCTGGTTTCCTAAATTTTGCAGTTTCACACAATCCTTACAACAGAACATATACTCACACTATACACACACACAGACACACATGTTCAGAGCTGTGTTTATAATCCAGCATTGGATTCTAGGAGGTGTGAGGCCAGAACTGGCAGGCTCCTCTTACACATCCAGAGCACTTAGCCAGCAGCTAATAAAGACTTACATTGATCTTGATGGGTGGGGAGGACTTCAGCTAAGGACTATGGCTATGTATTGTATGCTGGTGGTCTGGTTAATATGCATGCAGGCATGTGTGTTTCTGTGTGTGTGCGTGTGTCTGTGTGAGGTGCTTTGTGGCTTCTTTTCTGCTGGCTAGGCCTGCAGCCTGAAACATCCAGCTGGGGCCAGAAGTGCTTTAAGTGAGTGATCAATCAAGCGGAAGCCAATGAACAGTTAATGGTCTTCGACTGGGATTCAGTTCATCCAATGAATTTCCATTTAAAACATAGTGTGAGGTGGAGGGGGGGGGGGGGGTTTACAAGTGAGCAGAGAGGAATTCAGCACATCCCTTTCTGCTCTCTAGAGAAGAGAAAAATAAAGAAGTTGGGGAGCGTTACACTTTGGTTCAAAAATACACTTCATGCTGTTACCTGTGCCCCAGCAGTTACCTGAATGTTCGAGTTGATCTCCTAAGCCATAATCACTGTAAATGCACTGTTTCACTGTCTGAGTGGTCATTACAGTGCTGTTTTTTTTTTTGTTTTTTTTTTGCACTGACAAAGCCTACAGTGTTGTGATGTTATTGTTTTTATGATTTTTGTTAGTCATTCTATGTCCTGTTTCATCTGAATCTGTCAGAAATAAACACAATGCCTCAATGTGTCGCTTCCTGTTTGTCAGTTTTTTCTGACTGAAACACCTCATGTGTTGTGTTGCATCTAATATGATGCATATAGAGTTAGCCCGGGTAAATGACATCAATACTTTTGTTGTACTGATCAAAATGTTTCAAGTCCTAAATCTCTCATGCATGGAAAGTTAGCAACTGAAGCACTGAAACTTAAATACCATACTGACATCAAATTGTGAAACTGATCAAGGCAGAAAAAGGCACAAGTGGAAATGAAATTGCTTTACCTTTTTCGGCAATAGACGGGAAAGAGCACTTCTTAAACCTTTGGGCATTGAGTCCTGTTCACTCATCTGCTAATGAAATTTATTTAGTGTTGGTGCAGCAGAAATCATACAAATTCTTGGTTTGATATTAAATACAAGAATATTGCTCCAAACCATGGCAGAGAGATATTTCTCTCCTCCTGCTCCATTTTCTCTTTTTTTTTTTTTTTTTTTTTTTTTAGGGTTTTCTGTTACGCTGCTTGTGGCAGAGAAGCTGATTCAGATGGAGCTCAGTCAGTCTTCAGTCCAGTAGCCTCCAGAACGGAGGCATTTCAGCTCCTTCAGGGGGATTTGACCAAGATTTCCTGCCCCTTATTAAATTATAATCTCCCTTCTACCTCTGCTTCTTTCTCCCCTGCTCTCCGTTCTGGACAGAAAAGTAGGCCTCCCTCTCTGTTTTACTGCCAGTTGATGTGTGTGTTTGTGTGTGCACGATTTGAACATGTATATATATGAAGCTTTCGGCTTCCAGCAGCAGGCGTGTGTGAGATGATTGGTGGGGCACGCATTTAAAGTGGGTCAACAGGGAGATCAAGAGCTAAAGCTTTATTTTCTGTTCCCGTTCATTTCTTTTCTCCATCACCCTGTTTTTCTTTATGCTTGTCGTAATGACTTCATGTCTCCTTCATGGAGTTTTGAATTCTCCTCCCCTTCTGTTGCTTCGATCTCATTTATGGTCATAAGGCTCTTTCCTCTGGTTTTTTCCCTCCTCTCCATGTCCCTTGAATCAAATTTCCATCACCACCAGCAGTAGCCTTTGACAATGTGATCTGCAATAGCTTAGTGTTTTCATGCACTATTAAACTGTGGAACCCTTTGATAGAAACAGACTATAAGACATTTTTTCTGGGCTTTTCCCTTCTGGAAGTGAGCCCCAGCTATGTATTGCTTGGGACATTTTCCAGTCCTGGCTTAAAACAATGGAACAAATGATGCTATGCAATTGTTGCAGGTAACCCCCCTTATTTCAGTGCCCCAGAACATTTCTCACCTTCAGAGCACTGAATCTTAAACAGACCTGCGCACTCTCTCTTAACCTGGGCTAAAGCTAGCTTTGGCTTTTGGACGACCTGCCACCGTGAAAAAAAACAAAAAACCCTGTCACTGTGAAACTCGTTATAGAGAAAATTATGATTCATTTGCGCAGTAGCTTGTTTTGAGCTCTTTTCTTTGCCTTGGTTGTCTGTGTGTTCCCTGGCCTGTGTGTCTACTACACATTTCAGAGGCCCCATTCTGGCAGGAACAAAGCCACCCACCCAGGGAATGGAACAGGGTAACAGCTACTTGGAGACATGGCACAGAAACACAAGAGCAAGCCCAACCCAGTACATTAGGGCTCCACAAAGTCCTGCATCCAGTTCCTGGTCCAACACAGCACCATTCTGTCCATCTACTGAACAACTGACCATTCTCTAAACCATGTCCCTGAACAGTAATTGTTCAATGCAGCTGAATTTGGGCTTGGCAGCTCTGGATAGCTCCGAATACCAAAATGCATGAAGCTCTAATAAGACCAATATACAAAGTGCTTGGAGTTGAACCAGCTTCTGTATACTGCTTGAAGACCCATTTCTGTGCCTTTTAAGTTTCCTTTATGTGCATATGTACTGTGCTGGAGTGTTTCTGCTCGGGGCAGAGAGAATGATGCTTAAGGAGGAGACAATAAGGGGGAATAGGACACAGAGAGAAAAATGCTGGGATTGTCAGTTGAGACCTATGAGGCACGTAGAAATAGAGTGATTATTCAGGTTTACAGGAGATTATATTACTAGTTTCATTGAAGTTTTTCCTTCTGAAGAAGGATTCTCTTTACAGGGCCCTCTCATGTACAGTTTCTGTATGGTTATATATTCCTATCCATCTCTCTCTTTGTACTGATTTATATTTTTTCACATGATGACAATGCTACAAAGGCAATAATGTCAGTTTTTGGGAATTATGATATGTGCTTTCACATATATGTCTTGCTGCACTGAGAAACACATCAGTTATTGCTGTGGAAATGTGGAAACAGACTATGAAATTTTTTTCCCCTTGATTCCCTGTTCAGCAGCTCATATTGGGTTTAGGTGCACCGACAGGTCAGGTGGCTACATACAGACTCTCACTTTCTCCTGTTCTCAGATCCCTCTAACTGTAACTTGTTTCTTGGCAGGTCAGAGGTTTGTCAGGATGTTTTGCAGACGTTGAGTCTGCCTCCCTTGGTTATATCCTGAGCATTAATGCTTCAGAGAAAGATGAAGTGATAGAGTATGAATCAGTAAAGCGGTAGTGGGCCAGTCTGGTTAAAATATCGTAACTGAAGCCCTCTATGAGGAGCATTTTTAGGCACACAATCAGCTGTGCACATGTTAAGTCTTATAGGTTAATAAAAAAATGCGACTAATTAGCCTCATTTTAACTGCTTCACCTTTTGTAAATGATTATACACACATATGCAATTTCATATGCACAAGCCATTAACCCACATCTTATGACTGCCACATCTGCTTCTGCACTCAAAATGCCCAGGGGTTTTAAATGTGTTCTTCTGCATGCAGTCATCAAGTAATGAAAGTCCTCTCTCTGACCTCTTCACTCTTTCCCCTGCTTGTGTTTTCTTCATACCCCTTTAGCCAATCTCACTCCCAACACTTACGGCCACCTGCACTCTCCTTTTCCTTTTGACCATTCCCTCTTTAACCACTTCATCAGCATAAACTTTCCCCTGTCTGCCTGTCTCTGGGCCTTCAGGCCTGCTCTGACCTTCAGGGATGTTAATGCTCCTTCACAAGTACCAATCCTGAATTGATGAGTCTCTTTTCATTTTTCTCCTTTATGTTGTATGAGGAGTGTTTCTCTCTTTATGCAAACAGAAACTTTTTTCAGTGCTATCTTCAAATTACCCTTTGTAAATCATTGACTCATCTTCTGCTTCGCTTCTTCCCACGAACACAAAGACAGATATATTTGAAAACCAAATAGTTTCACAGGAATCCCCAGCTTTCTGCTGTAAACTACAAGAAAGAAAAAAGAGACATAGATGAAGTGATGAAATGTATCAATGGCTTAAATAAAGCAGGCTGGACTAAATTAAGACACTCTATACTCACAGAATCTTTATGAAATAATCAATAATGAAAATAATTCTTAGCCGCAGCTCCAGATGTTACATTTAGATTTCCCCTTAATTAGAACTAGCAGGTCCTAGCTCAGACTATGAACGGCCTCTTATAAAAGTACGCTGATGTAGTTGACACAGCTGTTCACATGTACTTGGCCATGTAGTAGAACTATGAGCCTTTTTATCAAAGAAAGGAAAATTTGGTGTGTCTGTATATTAGTGAGTTATACTGTATAATGTATAATCTAACTGTGTGGAAGTCAGTGTGTGAATCTGTGTTACAGTGAAAGTGTAAACAGTATACATCATGTCTAGACATAAAAAAAGAATCACTTACATTAGTTTTAATGCCTGTTTTTTTTTTAATTTACCAATGATTCAGTGGAAATAGCAAGAAGAGAACACAGAAGCTTTTATTGTGGTGATGCAGAAGGTGCAACTTTTTCCTGAGAAGCAACCAAACAAAACCTAAAACCAGCTGGTTGCTAATGAATGGCTGTTTAAAATAGCATCATATATTAGCCTTTTGGCCACTTTTCTACACTCACCAGCACATTATGTGAACAGCCATACTGTTTCCCCAGTGCTTACACTATTTGCACAGTGTTCAGTAATACATGGTACAGGGAAAAACTGTAGCCACTACTCAAATATTACACAGTGGGCTGGCACTGGAAAGGCATAAGTGCCATTCAGCCTGAAGAAAGGATTACCTCATTCAAAAGAAGCTGATTCTCAAAATAAAGTTCACCCACACTCAATTTCCTCTCATCCTTACACACACCCATGCCCTCGGGCTAAAAAAGAGCTGTGTGGCTCTGGACTCAAACATGTTGTGTAACCGTTGTGGTCACTTTCTCCCTGCTCTTTACTTCCTTCACTCACTTATGACTGTATAGAACAAGGCGTACACAAAGGCAAACGGTCAGTTGAGCTCTAAGTTTTCTCAGAATGATACATTAAAAGTCTAAGGCCTGTTTCTGTAAGTTTAAAGCTTGATTTATGTCTGAAGGGGCATGTCGTTGTACTACAAATCTGTAAAATCTGCTTATGCTCATCCGTCTAGACTGCAGATAGAATAATACATGACAGATGTATAAATTTAATTTATTTTGAAGTGTGCCTTCATTGTTGCTGTAAATGTTTCCATCATGCGCTTGTTGACTTTACAAGGAGAGAGTTTGGTGAAGGAAAATGGCTCTGGTTAAAAAACAGTGCTGGTCCATGGTTACACTTAGGAATGGTTATGGTCATAGTTGTGGCTAAGGTTTGTCAGGATTGGATGAATCAGCTATAACATGTGGTCAGGTTTTAAGTGCAGTTCTCTGTGAGACCTGTGGTTGTAACTAAACTATATAACCAACACCAGCATTGGTTGTTGTTGAACCATTTGATGTTTTTGTAAAAGCTGACATTACATAGTGCATGATGTTCAGGTGATGAAGCCCGCACTCAAGGGCAGGATCGAATGTTCCCCACAAAAACAACGGCCTCTTCTTCCCTCCATGACACTGAATCCTCACACTGTGTCACTATAATCACTCTGTGGCAAGTGGTTTAGGAAATGCCTAGCAGTCTGGATCCACACATGTACAGTGTCGGGGAAGTGATGGCAGAGCACCTTTCCCCTCACCTCCCCATGCAGGGCTGTTGATTTTATTAGTGGATAGATCGGTGCCGTCGGTGTGTGCTTGGCTTCTGCTCAGCCGCAGTATCTGTGTCTCTTCTCACTGTGGAAGCAGGCCACTTCAGATACTGCTGAGTTTGGGTTTGGAGGCTGTTGAGTCTGCTTTGGCAGCCCAAAGTCTACACAGATTAGCATTTTAGTTTTGTTAAAATGGCATCCAACATATGTTCGAGAGGGCGACAACTTCAAGCTTGAGTTTGCTTTGCGCTCATGACTCAGATTACTCTGAGGTTTGGAGAAAGAGCTGTGAGGTGTACTGCATGTGGGGAAGTAGATGTCTGTCTATGTGCACATGCCAGCATGTGTCTTAGTGTTTGATGTGGGCTTGGATGGATTACAGAATGGGCAAGGACTGAGGGGGCCCCTGGTCCAGAGCGTCTGTACAAAGTAACTGTTTTATTTCTTGTTGGAAATTCACAGATATGTCCTGATCCTGTCTTTTGTTTTGTGTTATTTATTTGTTTTTTTGGCTCCCACTCTTTATCAGAAGTAAGTCTTTTGATAGCTGCCAAACATTTGCCAAACAAATACAATGCCATATTTTTTTCCCCTTTTTTTCAACATTAACATTTTATTAAATTATAGTAAAACCACAAATGTAACCTGTAACCCGGTATTTGATGATTTCCTATAATATTTTGTTTAATGTGCTTAGTGTTTTGCGTACTATATGGTGCTACATAGAAACAAAACAAAATTCTTTAAAGAAAATGAAAATGACTACAAAACGACAAACGAGTGATGCTAAAAAGACACACCCAACCACAAAGAGATGCAAAAATGATTATAAAACAACAACAACAAATAGATTCTGCAAAACAACTATAAAGAGATAAAAAACAATTATGAAGAGAGACAAAATAACATTAGAGACATGCAATGACTATAACACAACACATTTAGGGCAGGGTGGTGGGGGCCTTTAACATAAGATCAGAGCCCTAGTTTCTCAAAATGTGAGCATCAGACATAGCGGTCAGTGATTCAGGAGCTGTCTGTGAATTGGAACAACAAAGTGATAAGTTTAATAATATCATGCTGAAGTTGGCTGTGCTTTTTACACCTGAGGGATAGGCTGTCCCTTATTTGCTCATTAGTGCTGATTTTCTGTCCTGCTGTTGCTTTTTTTTTTTTTTTTGGGATTTGTGGATCTGTTAGTGTGATGTGTGTGGTGATTCCTTTTTTTTCAGTAAATCTGTTTTATATAAAGCATCACTTGGCCTGCCAGATGAGACTTTTTTTTTTCTACTCAGACTTTGGCTGCTGCTGTTGTTTGATGACTGAGGGAAGCATTGATTCACCATTAGCTCTTCTCTCCCCTCAAACCTAGGCATTTGTTATGGTTTGTTTTGAACAAACAAATTTTGTCTGAAAACTGAAGGAGGTTAACAGGTTGGAGTATTTTCAAGACAAGCTGTGTAACCAATTATCAGAGATAGACTGTCATTTTCTCATGCATACCAAGAATGTACCTTCTGTTACATGGTCAAACCTGTGTGCACCAGCATGTATGATTCTTGTTCTAGAAGTGACTCATGGTGGCCGGCCAGAGAGGATTGCGTGAGATCTGTAACAATGTCTGCAGAGCTTTTCAACAAAAACATTTGATAAACATATTGTTGAGGTCTGTGGACAGCCTGTCTGTGCTTGATCCCTGTTCATGCACAGCTTGTGTGTCTGTGTGGGTGTTGGTCTGGTTCTTGGGAGAGTTTGACGCCTGCAGAATGGTGGGCATCCAGAGCTGCCTTTTAAATTAGAACTACACCAAAACCACAGACCCCCACACCAGACAAGCCTCACTGCCAGCCAGCCAGCAAGTCGGCCAAAGACCCAGCACAACTTCACCAGGACTGTTGGCTTTTTCTCTTGTTTGTTTCTCTTAACAGCTTTGTCTTCGCTTTCCCCATTTCTTTTGATTAAGCTTTGGTGTGACAATTTCAGAAATGATATTTTATTCTTCCTGACAAAGACTCTGGCAACATGCAGCAACATAAACAGACATAAACAGATACCACAGACAGGCACATACACATCCCTATGACTAATTACAGAAAAGTAGCTCCAACACAGACAGAAACACTTCGGTAAATGGTTGTAAAAGAAGATGTTGACTGCCTAGCTATGTGATAGCTTAATAGTCACAGACGATGGTGAGAGTGAAACTGTAAAACAGACCTGATCTCAGCACACATGGTGGCAATGAACACACCTTTTTCTAAATACTTGTAATTTAAAGTCTGCTGTGGGCTCCCAGGCTACTCCAGTCCCTGTTTCCAATTAAGTGCAGTGTGTAATTTGGGGTAATTTTCAGAAAATGTCAGATCATTTTCAAATTAGAAAATGTCAACTTATGTTCGTGTCACTGCTGTGCATCACCAAACTTTCAGAATAAACTCTCATGTCACCTTCAAGGTCCAAAATGTCTCATTCTACAAAGAAAAACAAGCCTGTTACACACAGGAACAAGATGAGTACCATGCGGCATGCAGAAGCTGTGAAAATTATAATTTTATGAGATCTGTTATGCAAACATAAACAGACTGTGGTCTTGAAATAGCTGGAACATGCAGCATAGGGAGTTGGAGACCTAATGTAGCATGTATTAATAATGAATAATCAGTCCCGGGGCCCTAGTCTAGTTCTTCCATTTGGTGCTGCATAGTGGTCTTTGAGGCTGCTTTATATTAACAATTTATTAAGTTAGAGGTAAAAATCAGGAATGAAATTTGCCAGAGTGATAAAGTGTAGCTCTCTGGTGTCTCACTTGGTGTGCCAAAGGTCACCTTAACTTATTATGGATGTGACTTTGTTGATGTGCATATGATGATACTCTGCATCAATTAAATCAGCAAATACATTTCCATAGCTATGCATCACTCATCCTTGCACAATTTCCTTCCCTAATGTAAGTGTGACGGTTTTGGCATTTAAACAGGAGCCAGCTAAACCTGAGTTACACATTTTACATTCCATGTTATCAAAAAAACAAATCCTGACATTCATCAGTCTGAAGAGAGCAGAGAAAAACAGCTCAGGGGAGAGTTCGAGTAGAAAATCTATGCCATTTTCACACATCATTTCACCAGCTAAGCCAGGTGCAGGACACCTACATGTGTTCACTTATGATACACAAAAACACTAACTGTCTTAACTGTCTAACACTTTTCTGCTTGTACTTGACCGCTGTAAAAATACTGAGCAGAGAGTGATGTGGTCATTTCTTCCTGGATTAAGTTAAAGTCAACAGATCTGCATGACACATTTTCTGAGGACCATCTAAACCCATCACTGCTGCAGCCAAGTATTTACCACATACTGTAACTGTGCAGCAGGTTCTGATTTTGTGTGTTTGCATCTTGTGTTGTGTATATGAAACATTTTCCATGCTTTTTGTTCAGACAATATGTTTCCTTGGTTTGGCTGTTTTTTTTTGTTTGTTTTTTTTGTGGTCAACTGTCCATACCTGGTTTTCAATTATTAATTATTTTTTACATCAATGCTTGGCTTCAGAGTTCTTTAAGTAGATTAATTTAGCTGAAAGACAATAAACACATTTTACTAGAGTGAATTACAATAAGTCTTGCGACTTTAAGTATTTAAAAGAAGTGTTTTTCACAAATGTATTGTATTGTATGATGTGAGCTCCACTCCACAGTAGCATATAGACTAAAACCCATATTAACATGTACCCCCTGCCTTCTCTCTCTGTTACCTGCAGTTCTTTGTGTGTGATACCTGAAGTCTGGGATGCTGATGACCATGCTGTTGGCTCCTGTCTGTGTGCTACTGATGCTGGGGGGGCGTGCTCTTGCTGGAGGCTATGCCCCCGTGCCCCACGTGAAATACATGCAACCCATGATGAAAGGGCCTATTGGACCCCCATTTCGAGAGGGCAAGGGGCATTACATTGGTGAGTAATCCCTGTGGGTGTAGAATGTGTCTCTTTTAGGTCTCATTCTACCCTAGACTGTTTCCTCTCATGCACTTTAGCCACTGTCCACTGGGTTAGTGGAAACACTGCTAACCATTTTAAACTCAATCCACGTGATTTAACCCTATGACTCTGAGTCTATCTGATATAATTTCATGCTCACACAAATTCACAAGCTCTAGTCAAGTCTTAGTATAGTTATTTGCTGCAGACACTATATATGTCCTGACAGTATTGGTAATAGCCTGAGAAACGGATTTTCTTTTTCCAACTATTTGAACCAAAGTGGGCAAGATGTGGATTTTTTTGGTGTGCAACAAGCTCAAATCTACAAAGAAAAACAAACTTGTATGAAGAAGAGAAGTCTCCAGCATTACAGTTTAAGATTGGATCGATATGAATACCATCGCAGCAACTTAGACAGAGGTCACAACAGTGTGTGTGTGTGTGTGTGTGTGTTTCCTTGTCCTGTGCATCCAGCAGCTTTTGGCAGGACCTCAGTTGGGGCCTAATGGAGGCCTGATTGCCCACTGCTTGCTGAGCTCCACAGGGCCAGTTGTTCTCTCGCCATCTGGATGTTGTTACTCCCACTGTTTAGCATATTTTTCTGCTGTAGGATGGAGGTTGGAGTGTGAAGGAAATAAAAACAGATTAAATAAAAGGCTCAGGCAAGAGAACCAGGAAAAGAAGGGGAACGGTAATCATTCTGAAAATATGTGCATTTATCATTATCATCATTATCACATTTGACTCTAACTACACTTACAAATCTGGGTTCATGTGACATGTGTCTTGAATGATCAGAGATTCCTACTTCAAAGCAAAGTTTTAATTTCAGTATCATAAATGATGTTTGACAACAGAAGTTGGGCAGTTGCAGTTAGTTATTTTTTAATAGTTTTTCACAGAGTATAGTATAAATGTGATTCAGATTCAAAGGAGTAAAACCTAATTGCTGGTGGCTCACTTGAATACAGTCCTTTCACTGCCACCCAGTGGTCAAATGTCACTATTGCATTGCTACTGAAATACAGTAATGCAACAGAGAGTAACCCATGTTCCTTGAGGACCACAGCTTGTTTTCCAGCTACCTGTGCCCTACCTGCTGCTGATTACCTGGATCAGGTATCATCCGTCAATCAGAAGCACCTGAACAAACCTGATCCAGGTAATTAGCAGTGGGTAGGCCACAGGTAGCTGGAAAACAAGCTGTGGTCCTCAAGGAACATTGGTTGTCTAGTCCTGCTCTACCATATGTATGGTATATAATATTATTATTGTACCATTTCCAAATTACTCTGTTTTTTCCTACACAGCAGTAGGAAGTTTGTTGTTTTTGTTTTTAAGTAGGTAGATCAAAAATCAAGACTAAAGAAACAACCTTGCTATTTTTAGATCTATTTTGGTGTAAAATGTAGTTTGGTCTGAAGGTGCTGCTTTCACTGATGTAGACACAATATCTAAAATGTTTATTTGTAAGTTGCACCTGAAATGAGCATATCCAAGATCGTATTATTGTGAAAACTAAACCTGAGCATTAGCTGGTAATCAACATCCTGGACATTGTGTTCCATTCACAGATTTTAGCAATAAATTTGTGGTTAAGCATGAACAATAGAATAAAGGCCACAAGTGAAAAAATACAATCCAACTTTTAAAAGATAACTGTACTTTGAGGTGATCTCAGTTTTATAATTTTTTTTTTACCAAGCCTCACACTCATGAACATACATGCATTTAAATTCAAGCCACTTTCAAAGCAACTGTAATATAAAAATGTGTACAGGTCTTCTTAAACTTCCCAAAACACTTTCAGATGTCAGTCTACACTCCACGATGCAGGATCATTTCATGTTTGTTGAACACAGGAATAGTCTTATCAGCTCATTCTACTGCATTTTTTTTCTACCTCCTGCTGACATACATGTCAGCTTCGACATAACTATAATACCATTACCCAAATACTAATTCAGTATCATTAAATGTTTCTCAACATTGTGTTCCAAATATTGAGCTTAAAAAGGCTGCATGTATAATTAATTGCCACTAGAGGGAAGTAGTGACCTATGGTAACATAAGTGGATGAAATGGAAAAGTGAATTTCCATTACATCCCCTAAGTTAATTTCCTTTGAAGCTTGTTACATGGAAAGGGGAAGAATAAGATTTTCCTCTTTCCATGCATGCTGTTGAGGCACTCTTGAAAAAGACAGCAGAGGCATTTCAGTGATCAACAGGAAATATCTAAATGCTGTGGGTGCACTTGCAGTTCCCAGGTTTGAGAAGCAACAAGACTTTTTCTGAAATAAAAATGCAGAGAACTTATCCACGCAGCTAAATAAACTGGCTTGGGGTGTCTTCAAAAGTGAATGTTGAATTACGTTATGTTAAGCTGTCAGAAGTGTAGGCTGACCTTTATGATACGGCATAATCTTGCTCCACAGAGGCATCTATATTCTCTTATTTAAAAAATAAATACATGATGAGCTGTCCTTTGGTCAATCAAGAGTAACTAACATTCACATACTGGTGCTGACATTCTGAGGGTGTAAATAAGGGTCTGAAATTGGCAAGGAGTGCATTATAATGTTGTGCATACAAAGCTCCTGTTTCTGGCCTGATTGTGCTGTGCTTAAGTGTGGTAGGAAAGAAATGAAAGGACAGTTTATGATATGTGGCATACTTATTCACTCTAGTTTTCTCTCTATTACATAATCCAAAAAAACAAACAAACATATATTTTACAAATATTGTCAAAGCCAATACAATGACCAAGTCAGTTAGTCAGAAAACAGAAGCATTAACACCTGTCCAATTTTATTAATAACATAACTGCTTATTTCAGGAACATATTGAGTGCTGTTTTATATATGGATTGGCAAAGTACTCTACCTTCCTGTCAGCCTGTCCTGGGATAGACTTCAGCCCAGCTTGACCCTGAAAAAACAGTTTAGAAAAGCATGAATTGATGACAAGTGTCCAGGGTGTACCCCTGCCTAACACCCAAAGAGAGCTGGGATAGGCTCCAGCAGATCCTGATGACCCTGGTTAGGAATTAGCAGGTATAATGGATGGGAGGGATGGATGAACTGATGACCTGAATAGTCAAAACCTACCATGCCTTAGAGCGAAAGGTTAAATTGTCACAAAATCATATAAGAAGGAATTCACAAGATTCTTTCTAGCATATGTTTGCTTCTGACATTATGTTTTCAATTTTAACCTAGTTAGCTTGTTAGTTTCCAAGTTTTAATTGGACATGATTGAAATTTGAATTTAATTTTATTTTCTAGATAATTATGTTACAATTTAAGATATTTCTTGTACACATTTATTGAATTCATATCTTTTATACACACATTCCTTATGCGTGAAAGCTGAGAAGCTGTGCTTGCAATAATTTTTCAAATCATTATCTCAAGAAAAAAAAAAGATTTTGTCGAAATAATGGTTATTTTATCTTGTGATAACAAGATAAAGTCCAGTTATGGGACAACAAGCTTTCTTGTCTTGAGATAATGCAATACTTAACTTGTGATCTTAATATAATGGCATTGAAATATACAATCTTTGGAGCTGCTTAGTTCATTGGCACATGTTCGGTTACAACAATATAATAATAAAGATATAATTCTCTTTACACACACAGTATAGTTATCATAAAGAATGTTTAATATTACACAGAACTATGATTTGATTTATTTAGAAGCAATTTGCCATCATTTTCTTGGTGAAAAGGTTGAAAAATATGTCAGTCTCTGAAACATTAGATAGATTTATCTACTGATATCTACCCCAGCAAAGTCACTGGCATTGTGTTAATAAAGCCTTGTTGATGGAAATGATTTGTCCCTATTTTTCTGTCTTCTGACTTTTTTTTAAAAGTAAAAGCATTCCTCTCTAGCTTCCAAACATCCTTTATTCTTATATGAGCATAAAGCCATGTTGCCTTCTCATTAGAAAACTGGTTATTTCATTTTTTTGTCTAAATGCATACAATACACAATGTACAGACTAACTATATCTGGCCTTTATTTGTCTATTATTTTTGTTTTTGAAATACATTATATATTAACAATATTATGACCTTCTCTTTTTCTAGATATGCCACCTATGATGCAAGTGAAGGGGGAACCTGGCCCTCAAGGGAAACCTGGACCAAGAGGCCCATCTGGGCCACCAGGACTTCCAGGAAAACCTGGAGTGGGGAAGCCAGGTCTAAATGGCCAACCAGGTCCTCAGGGACCTGCTGGCTTTCCAGGAATTGGTAAGCCTGGACTTCCAGGTCTTCCAGGAAAGATTGGGCCAGTAGGTATACCAGGGCTTAAGGGTGAGGTTGGCCCTCATGGTGAGCCAGGTCCTAGAGGTCCTCCAGGGTCGCCTGGCCTCCCTGGCCCAGCTGGCATATCTCTGAATGGGAAACCTGGACTTCCAGGTGTTAGAGGCCCTCCTGGGGCTCAAGGAGAACCAGGATTACATGGAACTGGTGGCCCACCAGGTGAGCGTGGGCTCAAAGGTGAGAAAGGAAATGGGAAGCCAGGGCTTCCAGGTATAGTAGGCCCTCCTGGGCTGAAAGGTAGTACAGGACCACCTGGTCTTCCAGGAGTTGGCAAGCCAGGGCCAAAAGGTTTGTCTGGACTGCCTGGTATTAAAGGTGATCAAGGAGCCCCAGGAGATCGTGGGGAACAAGGAGAGGTTGGGCCTCCAGGTCTACAAGGTCTACCAGGGCCAACTGGGATAGGGAAACCTGGGCTAGATGGACAGCCAGGAGCACCAGGTCCACTAGGCCCAAAAGGTGAGCCAGGACCCAGGGGTTCTCCTGGATTTCCTGGGACTCCTGGTTATGGAAAACCTGGTCTGAGTGGGCCAAAAGGAGACAAGGGCCACAGTGGGTTACCTGGTCTCCCAGGGGATAAAGGAGAGCACGGACTGGTGGGCCCAACTGGTGAGCCAGGTCTCAATGGACAACCAGGACCACCAGGGATTCAAGGACCAATGGGACTCCCTGGAAAACATGGAATGCCAGGACTGAAAGGAGAAGTGGGGCCCCAGGGCCCTCCTGGACTGCCAGGTTTCAGAGGGGACCAAGGCCCCAATGGACCCCCTGGAAAACCTGGCATCCCTGGAGAAAAGGGCATCCCTGGGCTTAATGGTCCTATTGGAAAACCTGGACCCAAAGGTGAAGCAGGGCACATTGGCTTACCTGGGAATCCAGGGCTGACAGGTGTTCCAGGGCCTAAAGGTGAGGGTGGATTTATAGGAACACCAGGCCCCAGGGGTCAGTCAGGCATTCCTGGTCTTCAGGGGCCCATGGGTCCCATGGGGCCACAGGGTGTTCCTGGATCAAAGGGTGAACCTGGACTTCCTGGGGTTCCTGGACTGGGTAAAGTGGGAGAGAAGGGAGCTATGGGTCCCCAGGGTCCTCAAGGGAAGCCAGGCCCTGCAGGGCTTAATGGCAACCCTGGCCCTCCAGGGCCTCCTGGGCCCCCAGGTCCTCCAGGAAATGGCCAAACAGTTGTTGCAGGGCCAACAGATTCAGAGTTGGAAGGGGATGAAGTGCCAGGGGGCAGGAAGGGGTCTGTGTACACTCAGGTTCCAATCTCTGCATCTGTAGCACCAGCCTTCACAGCCATCCTCACCACACCATTCCCTCCCTCTGGCATGCCAATCAAATTTGACAGGACCCTGTACAACGGGCAAAATGCCTACAGCTCTACTACTGGCATCTTCATTGCTCCTTTATCTGGTATCTACTACTTTGCATACCACATGCATGTAAAGGGAACTAGCCTGTGGGTGGCACTGTACATGAACAATGTACCAGCGACTTACACCTATGATGAATACAAGAAAGGCTACATGGACCAAGCGTCAGGTAGTGCTGTCCTAGAGCTAAAGGAGGGTGACCAGGTATGGGTCCAGATGCCTTCAGATCAGGCAAATGGCCTCTACTCTACTGAGTATATCCACTCCTCCTTCTCAGGATTCTTGCTCTGTCCCAGATAACCCTATCCTTTCCTTCAAATATGTTGTTATATTGGCACCTCAGAGCAGACCCAAACCTAAAATACCTGCAGCCATAATAGAAACACAAAACCCATAAAATTCTCAATGTTATTGCCAACATCTTTATCTGTCTCACCATCAACAAAAACAAGCAAACAAACTTTGTGAATGAACTATGGAAAGTTATTAGGCAGGGGAAGGAATTGCATACTGTGTTCTTTGATTCAGTGTCCTTCAAATGTTGTTTTGGGTTATATTTTATGTTGGTGTTTTTTAGCTTATATTATTTTAATTATTATATTGTCATAATTTTATTGTTATTATTTGGTCCTTGTCATCGTTGTTGTTGTTTTTCGGATTCAGACTATCAAGTGCCTTACTTTGTAATGTGCTAGTAACAGACATTCCCATGTGACTGCACATTCTTCCACATGCTCTGACATCATAAGGTCATAAGGATAACATCACCTTAAGGGGGGGGGGTGGGGGGGGGGGGGTCTGTTTATTTAGCTGCAATCTTGTTCCCCCTGTGTTCTGACTAAAACCATGATTGGCAATACTGACATGAAGAGCAACAATACAACATATAGACAGCAGGGAAAAAGCCATTCAGTGCTGAAATATCATTGCTTTTCACTTTTGTTTCACCTTTCTGGTACTTTCAACAACTGTAACATCAGAACAGTTAATGGAATGAAATGATTGTTATGAAAGTGGGATATATCTTTTGACAGTTAGTTGGCATGAGCATCTGCCAGGTGATTTTTTTTTCTGAATTCAGTAGCAAACAATTGATGATGGGTCTTTGTCTTTTTTATAATTTATTGAACTGTCCAGAAATACAAACCAGGAAATAAATCCAAGAATAAATATGACCCTACAATATTAGATTTATTTGCCCTTCTAAAGCAGATCAACAGCATCATGCAAGGACAATGCCTTATTAACTTTCAGGACATATTAATTGACAATGATGTATATCCATACAGTCAATGTTTACATGCCATAGAATACATACTGAGACAAGTGCACATGGATAGTGAGGGCACAGTTATGGCTTGATCGATGACCCGTTTCCTTGTATCGATCTGTTTTTTCCCATTTGCACTGCAAATCCCATCATGGTGCTGTAGGCATGGTCTTTACGTGCTCTGACCATGCCATCACTGCTTTCTAATGGTATACTACCTATTAATAAATCAGTATGACATTAACATTTCAAGTAAGTGATCTGTGCTGCCATACTATGAAAGTCCCATTCTGACCACATATTTCAGAATGTGAAGATGCTGTAAATTAATTTCTGCTTATAAATAAGGAGGCAAATGAATGGGGGCTGTAGCCAATCCCAGCTGACATTGGGTAAGGCAAAAACACAGGACACAGGACACAAAAATGCCCCAGGTTGAAATGGGATTCAAACACAGTGTCTCCTTCCTATGAGGCTACAGTGCTAACCGCCATGTCATCCAGTACAAGCCATTTTGTCCTGAATTATTATTTAGCTTAACATCAGTGGTTACAAGGATAGGATATTTCAGAAACTAATACTGTCAAAGTGTACAACTGGAAATGGGAATTAATCTACTCCATGAATAAGTAGAACGACTAGAATGAGGCCCACAGGTTGTGAAATACAGGTTGTGTAACATTTACTAAACCTCTGCCAGATTTCTGGAAGAGGTGGGGGGCCAGAGGTGAGACTCATGTATTTACTTATTTCTGTTGGATGAGGCATTAAAGACACACGCTGTGTATGGATGTGTGTGCTTGTATTCTCTACTGGTTGAGCTGTGTCAATATGTGTGTGTGTGTGCGCATGTGTGTGTAGTTATGTCACATTGTCCCCCTGGCATTCAGGTCATGAACACTTCAGCAGAGATGATAAGAAACTTGAATGAAGTTACAAAATGTAAGGAAGAGCTTAAAGTCCTGTCAACGTTCCACAAGAAATTTCATTTATATTTCAGCCTCCTTGAGGAAAATGCCGCACAGTGTGCATTGGCAAAGTAGGAGAAGAGGTTATGAAACAGGTGATGAATGTAATGAATAGCTTATGGGAGACAGAAAAAACTAAAATTAAACTGACATAATGAGATAAGAAGATAGCATTTCTGGTCAACACTGAACAGGCTATTTTGCATAGTGGTCCGATGAGACAGATGATAAAGAGCTTTGGGCAAAATTGTTATGAATTAACAAAGAGAAATCGTGTTTACCGTCTTCGTGCCTTTACATGCCTCAGCTCAGACAGAATTCCAATCTAACTTGTGCCACCCAAAGACTATCATTACACTGAATTATGACTACCTTGCACCCTGATGGAGGAATGTTGATGTACAGTTCAGGAGAATTGTGCCAAATATTGAGCTTTGCAGTCAGAATGAATGTATACTGTTTGACTGATTTTCTATAGTCTCTACATACCATACTGCAGCACAGGCATTTTTCAAGTCGCTCTATAACAGCAGTACTAGTATAAGGCCTAATCAGTATTTTACATCTATGTAATGCAAACAGTGCACTTGCTCTTGCCCTTTCTGTCTCATAATATGAGCACCCATACAACTGCTATGTATCATTATTATGTGAGTCTACAAGACAGCCCAAGGCTCGTTATGTACTGTATGTTGCCTTTTATTTTTGAACATATGAAATGATGATGTGACCTACAAGTGGCTAATACTCTCTGTCCTTATTTTTTTCATAGACAATGTCACTTGCTTGCAGTTTGCCCTGTGTGCAACTCATTTAACAAGTGTCAGTAAGACCCATGTACTGTCTTGATCATCACAAATTGCTTAAGTGTTTTGTCTTTTTATATAACAAAACAAAAGATTTTCAAAAAAGACTTGCTTCGGTTCTTAAGGGATATTTGTTTGTTTTAGTTTCAATAGATACAAACGGCCATTCCCATTTGCACATGAAATTAATGAAGATGTATTTATACATTTATGATAATTTAATAGGGATGCCAAAACTGACCACCGAAGCCTAGAACGTATAAATGGTATTTAACAGCATTGATGAGTTAAGAGCATTTACAATATGTAGTTAGCATTCTAGCATTGTTTGTGAAGGAATATTTGTGGACTTTTATTTTCTATTTGTGTAATGTGCAACGTATCAACATATAGGATTTTTGTCATACAAGACTATTGCGTGCATTCTATGCAATAGAATTTGGGTATAAAATGCACTCTTTTTGATTGAAAGTGTTTGTCTGCTATACAAAATCTACAGTACTTGATTGTATTGATACCACATCAATAAAAACTTTCTTGTATGTTGGTATCTGGCTCCCTTTTCTGTCTACATTATCTGCATGTAGATATTAAAAATTTTAAATCACTAGAACAGATAGTAGTCACTGTCACATTTCCATTTTTGACATTTCTATTTGTAGTTTTAATACAATAGGTCCTGTATAGTTGCAGGAATTAATTATTAATATAATTATAGATGATTGCACTGCACTTTTGATTTTAATATCTGTTATTAGTAAAATAAAGCACAGGAAATGGAAATATACAATTCTAGTACAAAATGGTATATAGGTTATTTGGTACATTTGAATGAAGTGAAAGGCAGGGGTACACCCTGGACAGGTCACCAGTATAAGGACAAATTATTTCAGAGGAATTTCTTGAAAGGAGGAAATTGTGTCCAGCTTTATTGTGCTAAATATTTTTGTTTTCTCTTCTGGTCAACAAAATAGTTTAGTTTAAGATAAGGTACTTGTGCAGTATTTTGGAGTTTCGATTAAAAAATAGCAAGTTTTTAAATATATACATACAAACAGAATAACTAGATATTTATATAGATCGACTAGTGTAGAGCCACACTGGTGTGCAATAGCAACAGAACATACTTGAAATTTGATAGTATGAAGATATTAAATTAAAAAAATATGCTACAAAACAACCCATGGGCTTATTTTCTGGAACTGTCGTCACCATGGTGAGCTGTCATCATGCACCCGGATTCTTCTGACGTCGTACTGACGCCAGACTGAGTGCTGCATTCAAAGAATCACGGTGAACACAAATTTAGCCCAACGGCATGTGAATAAAGGCTTTTACGAGAACATCATCACAACAACAACTGCTGTCTTTATTTACACAGTGTTATAGATAATACCCGGATAATTAATAAATGAAGCAAAAAGTTCAGCACTCTGCTACAGCAAAGAGGTAAAGGAAGAAGCGCAATGATTCGCATTTCATGCTCTTCTCTAAATAAAAGTTACAGATTTCACATTATTTCTCCAAAATACTGTGCTTATTCCTCAAATGTTATAAACATGATTGTGCGCATCTCTGAAAAAAAAAGAACAGAAAACTGCAGTGGTGCAGGGTTAGGGTTACTAATGTGTTTATTTTCCTGGAAATACGACGCTTGTGGTCACACTAGTCTGCCCTTCGTTATTTAGTAATTCAAAATGACAACTTTTTGCAAAGTAAAATTTCCACAAGTTACATTTCCACGTGGGTAATCTTTCCTACAGTACGCGAATGCGCCAGCAAACTGGGGAGGTTCCTCCTCAACATCAGTTCAGCCGACCCCGCCGACTAGAACTCAAGCTGCCACATTGGGGAGGAACAAAAAGGCGATCTGACAGCGGTTTCTGCACTCCCTCCACTTTCTCCGGGGTAGTCACGGGATTTCAATGTTCATCTTGCTCCTTGTAAGTACCTAATAACCTAATTAAGTAACAACTGACCTTTTGGGACTTGATATGGTATGATTGCACACGACAACAATACTACAGATGCCCTAGAGCATGATTAAAAGTTGAGTTAACTTGCTTATTTTTAGATGATTAGCACAGCATAAGGAAGCTAACTTTTATGAGTGTCGAAGTACACAAACGAATATGTAGTTAGCCACGTTAACGTTAGCTGACAGACCAAAGCTTGGTCGGCAAAGACGATGGTTACGTAGCGTTACACTGTTCAAAATTGTGTTACCATTTATTAATCTTAACCCTCCTTGTTTTGACCAATACTGTCAACCTGCCTCGGGTTAGTTTAGTCTGATGTAGAAAGTGTTGACATAGATCTGGTTTGGTTACTGAGCAGTACTGGGAAAAGCAAAGTACGGAGCAGAGCTAGCCTGCTAGCTAATGTAGCTAGGTTAGCTTGCTAATAACGCTAAGGCTATTTCCCAGAAGAGTAAAGACAATAGCTATATGTAACACTGCGTGTTAACGTTATATCAGCGTGCTGTAGTGGGTTTTTAACACTTTCATGTCGAAACACCGCCCGGTGGGTATCTTAAAACACAATGTTGATATTCAAACTGAACGGCGTCCCATATTGCATAAAATAGGAGCAAACGTTAACAGTTTACGTTAATGTTAGCTGTACGATGAGCTCTCGGTGTGTCAGTGAAGGAGGCATTTCTCATGGACAATATCTAAGTTAACTTTACGGGTGCGTTGGTAAATGTTCTAAGGTCGGAACAGTGGCCCAGTTTAAATGTTTAAAATATGACGAGTGGTTGTCACCTTTCAGTATTAGCGGCTTATTTAAGGGTCTGGCGTCGGTCTCGCCTGAGTGCAGTTGTGAAAAGCTTAGTTAGCTATAGAGGTGGATGGCGACTGAGCTGCTTTCCGCCCTTTGTAAAAAGCTTGACCCACACCATGGTTGGCCCATTTATTTAAAGCCATATGTCAGGCTAACATTTTAACAGCACCGCGAAGAGAAAGGCAACCGGATATTTCCTGTCTTGATTTTGAGCTTGTCTTGGGTCCCCGTTAGTAGTGTCACACTGCTGTCTTCATTGTTACCCACTCGGTTTTATTCAGTAAATTAGTCAGGCAGCCATGTAGAAATGTAGCTCACACTCGGGTTAGATGGGTCTATAATTTAGTCTTGTCTGGTTTCCTAAAACAGAAAGCACCAAACCATTTAGCCATGTGGGCTGAAGTGAAATGAGGAAATGCACTTGGGGAGGAAGTTGACTTAGAGCAGCTGTGACACTAAAGGCCGCTGCACATTCCCATGCCTCTCGGTTTTCAATTTATGATCTTCCAGTGGTTTCAGTCTTTTCTTTAGTAGTAAATTCTAGTGGGAAGCTAAGTGAATACTTTTGAGCATGAGTCGATGAGTCAATGAGTAACTGGTGTAACAGGTAAGCTAATTATACATTCCTGCTTATGAGTCATTGGAAGGTGACCTAATTTGCCTGCAGGCAGAATAGAAGATGAGAGACAGTTATCAAAACAAATAGAGGCTATGGCTAGATCATTTTTGTAATAGAAGTAACAGAAATGTCTCATTGTAATTATGTTTTTGTAAATAACATAATTGTACCACATAAGTACACAATTCAATTTCACAATTCTGACGAATTTCGTTGCGGAAGGAAGTCACTCATACTGATGACCTGCAGCCCAATCAGGGAATAGCGTAGTTCCAATCGGAGCAAAGCCTGCAGTGAGAAACCCTAATGAGATACCACATGGCAAGTCAAACTCTCATTACTTGTCTCCGGTCACTATGGGTAGTGTTTAGTTTTGTACAAAAATGTTAGGTGAATTCTTCATTGCTATGTGTAACACTGAAAAACAGAGACTACAAGGTAAATTTCTTTGTTAGTGGGAAAAAACATATAATATGAATCTACATTTAAGCCAATTTTGGCTTTGTGTTTGAAGGAAGCACAAAAGAGCTTTTTTTTTTTTTTTTTTTTTTTTTTTTTTTTTGTAAAGACCTGTCTAAGGAATTAGCTACATATAATTTTTCACTTGTGAATAAATTGCTGGTGTAAATGGATGGTTAAGTGTGATAGTTAGTATTAGTATAGCTTGTTGATCACATGATATTTTACAGTAAGAAAAGGCTGGTACTTTTGTCTATATATAGCATTAAAAATGCAGTGTGACAAGTAGGGAAGTTCTCAGCCTTGGTTACTGTAATTTAAAAAAGCGAACCCGATTTACAGTAACATGACACCAACTTACCAAGAAGGGTTACTGGGGGAGAACACCACCTATGTTGTAGCCTGCAGGCATTCAGCCCATCTAGCTGCAGGGTGGCTGTGAGTGTTGAAAGGTAAGGTTGAAGAGGTTCATTCCACAGTGACTGGCTTAACAGATTTGGCCTATTTAGAATCCAGTTATGCTCCCAGGTTTTTGGCTCTGGTGAAAATGGAATACAAGCTTTGGTTTTGCTGTATGTTAGTTTGCTATGATCTGATCCGTGGCTCCAAAGCGGTTTTGATGTGTTGAAATCGACCTAAAGTGGAAAGCTAGGATTAGATGCCCACACTGCTTTTTTCCCCTTCTCATTTCATGCCATTATGTGGAAAGCCATATATAATTATGCATTAGTAGTCATGGGCACCTTGTGTATTTCTTGTGCTTTGTGTTGGTTAATGAATCATGTGCTTGTCTGCACGGTGTTCGTTTACTGTTGTTGCCACAGTGCTGGGATAAAGGATAGGCACAGGCTCTGTAGCACTGGCAGTGTCTGAAAGATTGTGACAACTCATCTAGATGCTGCTGCAAGTCTGCCTGCTGAAACGATAGCAACAGGTAAGAATAGGATCTTGCTTTATTAGTGTTTACAGCTACAGAGCTGCAGTTAGCAGGGCATAACACAGCGCTTTGCCAAAACATGCTATAGTAGAGTGTACTGTTATTATTAGAGCTGTTTGTGTTCATATGTGGCTGCTCACCTGTACTGATCTAACAGTTGTAATTCTGAAGCAACTATAATGTTTTCATCTTGGCAAGGCACTATATTGTTTCTCACGGGAGCTTGGCTTTTTCTTTATTTTATTAAGCAGCTTATTTAATGCATGATGTATGTGACAGCCTTTCACAGCATGACCTCAAACCTGTGTTCTTTGTGGCCATGATCTTTAAAAAGATGGATTTGCTACTAGGAGCTCATCTGAGATCAGTGGCTATATGTTATGCTTGTGATAAGCAAGTTGGATTTCATGGTTAAAGACTTAATAGACCCATGTTGTTACACTGTATATGTGCAACCAGTTACTGATTAGACTGCTTTGCTCTGTGACCGTTTAGAGAGCACCATTGCTCTTCTCTGATCTCTTCACAAGGGACACCAAAATTCCCTACAGGAGCACTTGTTGCTACCGCTGAGATAATTGTTGGTATGGCAACAGGCATCCTGTGATGCTGCTGTCAGAGGCCCAAGTTAGTTTCCAAATGTCAGAAGAATTGATGTCGCAGTGGGACTCAGCAACAGACAGACCCAGACTGGAGAATGTCTGCTCACATTTTTGCTGAAAGGTGCAGTGTCAGCCTCCTCTATTGAAACCTAATTTTTAAACAGCCATGTAGATCTGAGGATTTTTCTTTTCAGGTTGATTTCTTAAATTATTCTCAGTTTCTTTCTTGATGTTTCAGTGAATGGGTAAAAGTGTGGCTCACTGCTATGATGTATGTGTTTGTCCAGGCTGTCACCCTACAGCCGTTTTGAGGACTGTGAGACATTATTATAACTTATCAAAGGATGTGAGAGATGGCCAGATATCGTCCGTCAGTCCAGGTTCCAAAGTAGAACACTTTGCTTTCCTGTCAGGCAAGATTGCAGCAGCGCTGAAAGCCAGTTAACATTTGTGATATATGTTAATATAGACGGCTGTGTTAGTTCACATTACAATGCAAGAAATAAAGGCATCTACCTGATGCCTTACTGTGAATGCATGATATCATATCCATCCTTGCAAAATGATTAGTTTATACAGTGATTGAGTGATCAATTAAGACGACGGGACAGTTTTTACATCTGTAGGCATTTTATATAATAATTACTTTCTTCTATATAACTTCAGACTTTAAAAGGACAAAGTCTTGGTCATAACCTTTCTCTCTTTCAGTTGTTGGCTTATTGTCAATAGCAGCTGCAATTTCTAGGTTGCAATTACTCCCACACAAATTGAGGTAGCCTTTGATTTTTTTTTCCCCAATTACAAGATAGGGCTACAGCAATAGCAATCTAAGAATTAAATTTGTCTTTAAACCAGACTGTAAATATGTGCAGAAAGATACAGTTATAACAGTATTTGCTGTATTTTGAAACTGTCACAAATATATAGTTATTTAATATTGTGTTCAACTTTTGTTGAAGCATATTTTTGGCAGGAACACTTGTTTGTGTTCAGAGTCTCTTACCTCATTTGGCTCCACTGTCAGCAGAGAATCAATTTTCCTCTGTGTTCTTATTTTTAATCTTTATTAAAATTATAGTAAAATGTCAGTTTTACATCTGACCTTGTTTCTCTTTCCAATGCAGTGTGATTAAAGGTGCAAAAGGACTATACATATTTTTGTCTGCATATGTTTTCTCATTTTCATTCCCATTTGAAAGGTACTGATCTCTGGCCCCTTCCAGGCCTTTCCAGAGATGGATGAGTCCTTGTCCCTTCCTAGTTTGCCCCTAAGCGTTATCAGAAGCCTTTGATAGTCATACTGTTTATCTGTGTGCACTCAGAAGCTGCAAAGCAGTGCGATAAGTGGCTTTGCCCTGTACAAGGGTGTGCATAGGGGATGTTTGTCTGTTAATGAAAATGGATGGGGCTTAGATATTCACGCACTCCTCTTCTCTAGCCTAGGTTACTCAAAAAGCTCAAAAAGCTTGGTTAGTTGCTGTCCTCTGAGAGCAGAGCAAGGTAACCTGTTGTAGTGAGTAAGGGACTGAAAGAGGGAGTCCATTTGTCAGGATGTTAACAGCTGAACTATTAAAAGTTGGAGAGCTGGCCATATTTATTTACTGTGTTCTTTGATCATTTTCAATTTTGATATCACCTAAATATTTTCCTCAAAGTGTATGGAAATGTGGTATAAGCCTAGTGTAATGATATAAGTATAAGGCTGGCACAGCGCCACAAACACTATAAGTCAGTAACTGCAAATTTATTACACACTGTTAATGTTGGTGTTAATCTCTAATGTACATATATGTTGTTTAAAAAAAAAAAAAAAAAAAATTATACACGGATTTCAGCCTGTACAATTGTTAAGCAATAAGACATCCTAAAAATGTGTTGGAAAGGTTTAGGCTGGTTTGTCATTACCTTGTGTTTGTCAGTTTCTGACATAAAAGCTGCTGTTGTTTTCATCAGCTGTAGCACATAAAGTTTAAGGCTCTGTAAATTGACCAAAAAAACTCTTGGCTCATGTCTAGGTACAGTGCTCTCTGCAGAGTGGCGTCAGTAGTAAAGTATCTACTCTTGACCAAATCATTTTCAGCGAAAGAAACACCAGTCTGCTGCTTCAGTATTTCTTTCTGTGGATCAGGCAGACCAACAGAGCTGAGTCACTTTTAATGAAATACTCTAGCAGTTACACTACCCATAAACTGAAAAACATATCTAGATTTTTCTTGGCATCTTAAAAGTTCTACATCTGTACTTAAGAGTCCGGTTGTTTTTTTGTTTTTTTTTTCAGGATGCCATGTTATGTCACGACGGTCTTTATTTACAGGCATTCATTTAATTCAATTCATTTTGATTTGAAAATGCTCATTTAAACTTAAATTGCTTTTCAGATTTCTTTGGGGTTTTGTCCAAGGCAGAATACTAAAATTGAAAATGGACCACTGACCGTTTTTGTCCTAAAGTAGCATTCTTGTTTAAGGACACACCCACACCTCAATTCAGCACTTGTGTTGTGTAAGTTTAGTGCTAAGTCATTTATCACTGCAGTATAACCTTTTATGTTTCCTTTATTGCATGTCCTCTTTACTTGACTTTCACTACAGTTTTGAGCAGATTAAGAGCATGTGAGCAAGGTTAGGTGAGACGCTGTGGTAAATCTATAAACGCTTCAAAGAGGCCTGCTCTGTCTGGAGGCATCCAACTTGTAGGCAACCCTGAGGAATTTCTGTGCATTTGTTGGCGTTAAAGGTTTTCTATTATAAAGGACCATTTTGTTCCCCCAACCTATTTCTAGGTTTGATCAAACACAGTCCACCCACACACAGGCTATAACAGGAGGCATTTCTTAATCAAAAAGCCAAGTCTTTATAAAGACTTTTAGACTTAATGGTCATGTTTTGGTTTGCATTTTGTCAGCAATGCAACATCTTAGCATTTTTGTCGTGGTATCCAATACCTTTTGACTTTGAAAGGTATTTCCCAATCACTGTCCTAAGTGCTTGTGGTTTTGTTACCATATTTGAATTGGATTGCACTAAGTGTAGTATTCTGTCTTACCCTGTGGTTTTCTTTTGAATTCATTTCGGAGTACTACTGTCCACAGTGGGGAGTCTGTATATTTTAGGGGGTCTGTGGTAAAAGCACTGTGAAAAACACAGGTTTATTACATTTCAAACTGAGACGTCCACAAGCCTGAGTCAGACTGTCTATACATGGTTCCACCTTGACACAGGTAAACCCAGACATGACCAGTTGTGACTCATGTTCCAATTATAAGTGTTATGAAGTGACGAGATCTAGTGGGCAGGAAACCTGTTATTTTTGCTCATATTCACTCGCTTGTATTTGTTGCATTTCTTTTTTTCCCAATTCATAAATGTGAAAAAATACTAAATCTGTATTTCCATGAAAATGCACAAGATTTCCAATTTGGAGTCACAACCACATGAACTGTACACCATATTTAGACCAGAATTAACTGATTAATTTTTTTTGCTTTGAAATCTATGCCCAAGTAAAATATAAACCAAAACCTGATGTATATTTGCTAAAAAGTTATTTTAAACCTAATACTTTTGAAAAGACATTTTTTACATAATCCATTTATTTTTAATACGACCGGTAGGACTTATATTCAGTTATTTGCAAACATCTTGGTTTTCTTTCCTGAAGTTCGAAGTCAGCAGCTTTTCTTAAAAAAAAAAAACAAAACATAAACTTACAGTAGTCCAACCAGTGCTGAATTCACTAGGCTGAATCCACCATTGGGTATTCAGGATCATTTATTTTACACACAGAACTCCAAACCCAAAACCTGTATATTTCTGGTTTAAAATTAATAATAATAATGATGAAGGGAGTCCAGCGTGTTACAACATTCACCTATTTGCAGCAGCGCAAACAGCAATCTGGGGTCTGAGGTTCGGTCAAAGTGTTGGTATTGGTACCAGCTTTCTTCCCACTGCTATGCTAAAGTTTCACCGTTCCCTACCCTCATGGCAGGTGAAGTAATGATACTGTTCTCAGAAACGTTTTGAATGAATGATCTCTGATCTGTGACCACATTCTCAGAAACCCATTGGCGGACATGTTGTTAAAATTCAGTCAACAAAACATGAAGCCACACAGAATCTACAGAATCGAAGTATCCTTTTCAGCTCCTGTTTGCAAATCCTATTTGGTATCTTTTATTGAAGTTCAGATTGGCCTATGAGCCTCTGTCTCAATGCCTACTTGTCCAGGCATGCTGAGGGATTTTAGTGCTTTGCTTATTACAACAGAGATGCTCAGAAAAAAGTACTTTTGTGCGTGTTTGCTTTGATGCTTGCCTGCCTGTTTTGTTTTTTTTTTTTTTTTTTTTTTTCTTCAAGCCTGACTGAAGGCAAGAAAGACTTGTTCCCACTGCTTTGTTTGTATGTGTACTGTTTGCTGAATGCTGTCTTGACCTAGCTTTTATAAAGCATAAAGTTAAATCTCATGCACTACGACTAAGAGCTTTGAATGGTATATTAAGGACATTTTCAAACTCTTCAGACGCAAATACCTGAGTTAAACCAAAATGTGTCGTATATGAATCCTGTGGATTGATGGCAACAAAGATTGTCGCATTTGTCAACATTTGAAGCGTTGGGTGCTTTTTATATAACTTTGCTACTTGTGTCCCACTGACATGCAAGAAGTGATGAGAACCATTCATGCCTGCCTGTGTGGCATATTCTGCAGCTGCAACTTCACACTAGGCTAATTTCTTGTTTTTCTTAACTGTGCAGGCATTCACCTGGCATGTGTTTTGTGTTGTGGTATTAATGCTGTTGTTGCTGTTTTTAGCTAATTTGATCCACTATCAATAGAGTTGAACGGTAGACGGAAGTGTGACTCTTTCAGCCATCCATCTTAATTAATTTGCTGTGTGTGCAAGTTAGTAGGTCATCCCACACTGCCATTCTGAAGTGGACCAGAGACTGCTTGTCTGGCTAACACCCAATTTTGACACCAAGTTTCACACTTAACCAAATGTACCAGATCCTTAAAAATACCCTCACATCCAGAAACACCTTTTCTATTGGCCCAGCTGTGAAAAACATCTTAAATGTCCGTGTGTGTTTGTATGTGTGTGTGATCCACAGGGTTGTCCTTATAAGTTAGCTTTTCTGTGTCACCAGCCACCTGCTGCTTTTTCTCCATGTATTCCAGCACACGTTTCATATGAATGAGTACAGGTTTCTTTGTCTCTGGTTGGTGTGAACACAGTTAACTTAGGACAAGTCCAATTTGAAGCACGATCCGCCCACCTAGCCTATCTACAGCATTGACGTCACCTCGAGGACCCAGCTGGCCCATTGGGCAGGTGTGATCCTCTGTTTTATCTCAGCCATAGTCACTCCCAAGCTCTTGACTTGATTTTCTTTGTCTTTTAATTTTTTTTTTGCTTTCTCTTTTTGTTTAATTTGGCTTATCTGTTATGTCCTCATGATGGTTCTTTCTTCTCTTCTTACCGGCTTTCTTTGTGCTGTTATACCTTTGCCCCTGTCCTCCTTGACATTTCCGACCATATGATTATCTCTTATTTGGCACTCAGAAGCCACAGGAATGAAGACATAGTCCTGTAACACTTGGCCCCATTTCTGTTCCTACCACACAGAGTTTGATTGCGACAGTTGTCTCCTCGTTTTGAGATCAGTTGCGAGAAAATACCTCTCTGTGACCTTGTGTATAGCCGTGTGTGTTTTGTGTTTGTGAAAGCATGTGTCCAGAGTAAACAGTATGAGTCAGACACTACATGCAGTGGGTGCAGCAAGCAGGTGGGTGTGTGGGGCAAGCATGTCAGGGCCTTTATCTTTGTCATGCAGTCCATGCTGCTCTCACTTCAAGGCGAACAGGGCACCCTCTCTCCTTCCCTTCCTCCTCCTTTAACTGTCCATCCTGTCATGGGCGACATGTGCTCCCTCTGCTCCTTGACTCGGCTCCACGAAGCAAATTAGCCCTCTAGCTGCTTCAAGACAGTACAGTCTGGTTATGCCCAGTGTGGCTTCAGACAAAACATCAGAGAGACTCATGCACAACCTCAGGACACCAGACAGTTTTGTGAGTAATAACATCTTTCACAATGGGGGAAGAAGACGGACTCAGACATTACACATTTTGTGTGAAAGCTTGACATTTTGCCACCATGTCCTTGTAGTCTGTTTTATGTCTGGAGTTCATTTGCTTGTGTGCCCGTGTGATTTTCCTCCTAATTTTAGAGCAAACCCTCTCACCCTTATGGAAATATATTACCTGAGCCAGAGCGTAGCTAACTACACTATGTCCATAGTGTGAACACTGTGTTTACTGTATATGTTGGTGGTTGAAGACTGATGGGGATAGAACACCTGACAGCTGGCGGTGGCTACGCAAGCTGCACACATCCTTTGCTCTACAACTGTGGAGTCACACAACAGTGAAAATCTTTAACACAATGAAATGCTTTCAATTAAGAGCGGTTCTGTGACTCTCCGTGCACTTTAGCTGTGATAACTTTACAACTTCTGGCAGTTTTTCAGTCTGTTGCTTGATAATATGAGCTTTCGTAATGGAAAATATGAAGTCATAAAATCTGCTACTGAAAAACCCTAATACTCAACACGGGAATAACACACAGGTTACAATTTTCATTTAGTTTGCTATTAAAATTGACATGACATTATACATTTCAGGAGAAACTGATGAAACAACCAAAAATGATGAGTTAGCAGATGTAGAACACCCTGACCAAGGTTTCCATTCTTTTGTGACTTTATCACCTGTTTAGGTTTGTGTGTCCTTTTCTGTTCTAAGATACCACAGTCCTTATCACCTGGTACTGCTACTCCCTGCTCTCTCACACTTCACATTTCACTCTTTTTCCTACTGTTCTTTGTCCTTAGTCACTATAGAAGATTCCTGGGACAGACCGTCTGACTCCACTCTAAGCCATTGTCCCTTCCTACTCTCTCTCCCTCCGTCAACTCTCTTGCAGCACTACAACAGTAAAACACATGATGAGGAACCAGTGACCAAAGGAGCTTTCTCTGATCCACTGTGTGGGCCCCTGTCTTTACTTAGTGACTTTTTTCCCACTTTAGTATATGTACTTGTGCATGAGCACCGATGCACAAAAAGCAGATGTAACATTCATGCCTTTTTACAGAAGTACATAAGTGATATTTTGGGCAGTTTCTTAAAGAAGTAGGCTCAATGGCACCTGCAGCTATGATGCTGCTACTTGTGACTATGATATGATGGATGGAGATGATCGGATGCTGTGTTCCTCTTATGAATGCTGAAGTGTTTTCAGGCAGTCGCACTTCCATCAGCACCTTACTTTGCAGTGTAGCCTGTGAAATCTTGAAACAAGAAGGGAATCATGGCAGAGCAGGAGAATTTTTAGAAAGCCTGGCTTCATTTCATGAATAAATATGACAGTATTGGTACATAGTGCCTGCAACATGTTGAGAATTTTTTTTTCTTTTTTTTTTTGATGCAACAAATGCATGAATGCCACCGCTTCCCAACTGAACAGCACACTGCATTGATACTAAAAGCCTGTGTAGAGCTTTTTGTTTTTTTTTTTTTAAACACAGAAAACTGGTCAGAAATCAGTAACAGAATCGAACTGATGAGCAGAGTCATTAGTGGTATTCATACAGATGAAATCTTTAATTGGCAGCCAATGTACCCTCCTTTGTGCCTGGAAATGGGGGAGCTTGGTATGTGAGGGGTGCTCAGAAGGTTGAATTCTGCATTGTACCGCTAGAGGCCACTAAACCTTTCACACATTGCAAATGTAAGGCGTTGTGACGTTCTGCTTTGCGCGATAATTTGTGGTTTTCATCACAGTATCCTGAATGTTTTTTGGGTTTCTGACTTCTATAGTAAACTGAAAATCTTTTGCATTTCAGACCATTTAAGAGAATTATAGAATTATCAGCAGATGAGTGTGTGCTAATTATTTGCAGATTTAACATACATTGTTAATGTTACATTAAAACTAAGTAGTGGAATATCAACTATTTGTTTTTAACTTGGCTGAAGATTGCTGACTTTTTCTGTCTTCAAGGCTTTTTCTACACACTACTTATTTCCTGTGTGGTTAAACATGTTTGTGCATCTAGCACCAGATTAGTTGTGCATGTATGTGTGTTTGTTTTGTCCTTCCTGCGTCTGTGCTGTAACTGAGAGCCAGTTTGCAAATTTCTGAGATTTGCTTATTTGTCTGACAGTGCTGTGATGGTAGGCCTGCCATTACCACAGTTCTATTGTCGAGCTTACCCTAGGCTATAGGTGTCAGATGATCTATAAAACTGCATTACCTCAGTCTTTTATGTGCATTTAGGAATAGTTCACTAGTAAGTTAGACATGCACATGTATTGTTTCAAAGTCAGAAATAATACATGGGGATGAGACGACAACCAATATAGGCAGTGATGTAGCCTAGTCCCACGCTGACTATTTCATAGGTACTGCTCATACATACCTCAGTAAGTGTATGTCAGTTGTTTTGCACTGCCTTATTGCATTTTGGTGACCCCAGCACTGGCTGTATTTAAACCCTAGACTGTATGAAGTCACTTTATGCATCTGGGCAACCCTTGACAATCCAGCTGCTTTTCATCTTTTAGTAAAGGCTGTCATTGTGGTGTCCTCGGTCTGTCTGCTGGCTCTTCTGTTCTTCAGTGTTCCAGTTTTAAAGTTTGACTTAAATGTCAGCTGTCCTTTACACTGTCACGCTTAACAGGTGGAAAGCACGTTTTAAGTGCTCCCTCTGACCCCCTGCCTATCCTTTCATTTCTGGATGAAAACAAACCTTTTAAAATGTGGTTAGCCTTTGTCCAAGTTCTAGTTGTCTGCATGCAGCAATGCCACATTGTGTTCAGTACTGTTCAGAGGTGGTAATTAAAGGCGTCACGGAGACTCTCAGCCATCACGTAAGTACAAAAAATCAAGGCTGTTTTGAGAGCCCTTCTGACTGTTGCCAAGTAAAAGAGATGGAGAAGAGGAAAGAGATTTAGAGAGGAGAGTGGGTTGATACATCTCTCTGAGAGTTGCTCTGTGGTTGGCAGTTAACTGAGAGGATAAGTGACAGAAACCTAGTGGGTTGACGCAAAATAGTATGTGTTTAACTGGCTGTTTTTTAAGATGTGGTAGAAATCAAGCAGTTTGCGACCAAATCAAAATGGTCTGTACCATTATACAAATATCCTGATTGGATTAGGAATTCAGAGATAGAGAGTACAGTGTTTTCAGTCCTAAGGAGGTGAAAAGCAGGAGCATGGGACTGAAATGCTGGATCTGTTTGAAGCGTTGCCCACCTTGTAATCCTCGCCTTGTGACTATTGCCTATGACACAGTGCTAAAGTCCAAACCCTTTCCCTTTGTTTCCCTCCCACTACCTTGTGTGCGTAGTTGGCATAGTGATAACCAGCTCTCATCATTCAATTTCACTCTTCACTCCCCCCCCCCCTTCCCTTCCTACCTCCCTCCCTCCTGTGTTGCTCTGAGATGGTTCCAGCCAGTTTGTGGCGGCTGGGTTTAGACTGTCAAGGACTTGGCACAATATGACTGACTGCTGTCTGGCTAGTTCCAGACCAGACATTACCTGCTCTGTTAGACACCCTTGTGAAGCATGTGTGCACACTCCGTAGTGTGTTTAATATTAGTTTCTGTTTGGGTGATGGACGTTGAATTCAGTGACGTAATCCAAAGGTGTAGTCAGGTCACCGCAACCATACAACTAAGGCTGGAAGGTACAAAGGTTTCT
Organism: Mastacembelus armatus; assembly: GCF_900324485.2. Taxonomy (NCBI): domain Eukaryota; kingdom Metazoa; phylum Chordata; class Actinopteri; order Synbranchiformes; family Mastacembelidae; genus Mastacembelus; species Mastacembelus armatus. The sequence continues at coordinate 8,855,819 of NC_046643.1, read as the reverse complement.
ACCCACACATGCACAGAAGGCTAAAGTTTTAGACATGGAAACTTGTAATTAAACTTGCTGCATGCTACAGATTGTTTGTTTCAAGCATTTATATATTAAACTACATCAAAATATTACATATTTATTTGCTTGTATGATGATTGTTTTACTAAACTATCATTGGCCAGTCTTCAGTGTACATCATATTAACCAGACAAACTATATTTGCTAACACACAGAATTAATATTAATGAACAGTTATTTTGACACAGGTTAATATGCTATTGATAGTGGCTCTCATCTTTAAAAGATGGGACTCTTTGGATTTTGATATTAGGGGAGGCAGGTGATGTGCGATGTCATTAACATTTTAATAATCTCAGTGTGCTTTTCTCTTCCCCTCAGGGTTTCTGTGTTGACTTGAGCCATACCTATATGGCGTGTGTGAGCGGAGAATTTTGCCAGGCACAGCACCTCACCTCTGTGGAGAAGTGAATCGGCCACCCCTTGAGGGACTACGCTACCCAGAAACCCCCCTGACTGCCAGCACCCTAGGAACTGCTGACTCTTTCAAAGGCCCCTGGATATTGCGTAGTCCTTGGCCCGACTGCCCAGCCCTGTCCACCAATACGAAAAAAATCTTTGCTTTCCACTTTCTCCTTGAACAGCCAATCACAAACAGCTCTCCTGAATGGGGTAAACTTATTGGATGACTCCTGGATAGTCTCTCCATCTTTTTTTCATTTTCTTTTTTTATTATTTTAAAATTTTTGGTTTTGTATTAATTCCTTTTTTTTTTTCATCCCGGAGTACTGTGGACTAGTTTATCCTTTTTGTTTTTGTTTTTTTAATCCCTTTTCTGTGTACATCATCCCATAGTTGAACACCTGTTGTCCTCCCGACCCATCCTTTTCCATATATTGTCATTTTTATTTATTCTAGTCTTTCCTCAATTCTTTCAATTCAAGTCTCCTAGCAGTCTTTGCTGACTTCTGAGCCAAAAGTCACGTTTGTTTTGTAAGAGTATTGTATTGTAATTATTTTTTTAAGCCGTCTCGCCAACATGAACCGCCCCGCTCCAGTTGAGATTGCCTACGAGTGCATGAGGTTCCTCATCACCCACAACCCCACCAATGCCACACTTAACAAGTTCACAGAGGTATGCCCTTGTTTGTCTGTATCCCTGTGTGTCTTTTCCTAAGCCCTCCACTTCAAACCTCTTGTTTTATTTCTCCTAGGAGCTGAAAAAGTTTGAGGTGAACACACTGGTGAGAGTTTGTGATGCCACCTATGATAAGGCTCCTGTGGAGAAGGAGGGGATACAGGTCCTGGTAAGAGTTGACTTGCACACAGATTTGTGGCAACCTTACTCTTATTAGTTACTTATTCTATGCTGATCTTTTCCAGTGTAATACTCTGTCCTTGTCTCCACTAGGACTGGCCATTTGATGATGGTGCACCCCCTCCCACCCAGATTGTGGACGACTGGCTCAAGCTGCTCAACACCAAGTTTCGAGAGAAACCTGGCTGCTGCATTGCTGTGCACTGCGTGGCAGGGCTTGGCCGGTGAGTGGCTAGCTGCGTTTGTATGTATAGGGATGCGACCATAACTCGAGCGGCATGAGAGTGACATACATTGTAATATGAATCCAGTAGGAGCATGAAATACAGAACTGGACACAATAAATGTGAGGTGTTTAGAAGATCCATAAGTGCTTTCTCCTAATAGTTTATTATGTATGTAGGTCCAAGTCACAATGTTAGCAGCCTAGTCCTGGCATCTTTTTTTGAAGTCTTAACATCAAATAGAAGCTGGTGACACAAAGTATCAGCTTTTTCCCAGTGTAATGTGGCCCATATGACCTGTCATCCTCTTTCTCCTTCCTATTTGTATTATGTGGTTAGTGTGATGATGCTGTTTTGGTGCTTAGACAGACCAGTCTATTTCATAGGCAAAGAGATGTCAGCCACCTGTAGTGCTCAGCACACACACACACACATCCAACAGAAAGCATTATCATTAATTAAATGTTACAAGTGTCTAAATCAGGTTTTCTAGCCCTCCTGTCAACATTCCTTCTCCGTTACCATTTGTTGTTTCTTCAGTGTTGATCACACAGCTTAGGCTGGTTTAGCTGAACATGCTGCACTGCACCTATATTGTCCCTGGTCTTATGTGACTCATCTTAAATATACATGGATGATTCATTCAGTGTCTTGAATGGTTGTCCTCTCTTCCTGCCCCCGATTTGCTCTGTAAACAGACAATCAGCTGCTTAATCTATCATTAGTAACAGTCTGATGTTGTTTCCTTGGCAGACTGGAAAAGGAAGAACATTGGCATTTTGCATGTGATCTGTTGGTCATGAGGTTGCACAGGCGATCTGCGGATATTCACAGACCAGCGTGACAGTGAATTATGACCAAGTACCAGGTTCTGCTGATTAAACAACGTAAGCTAGAAAGAAAGAAGACAGGGACATGACGTGGGTGAGCTAGTGTAAAAACGTCTTTCCTGACCACAAATGCACAATAAGCTGATCAGTTCTTCAGTGGCTTCCAGCATTTGGTGTTATGAAGGCATTCCAGAGATTGTGTAATTCACAACGCTGGTTAGATTGGCATTTTCTGAATTAATCTTGCCTTCTTGTCTGTCCTGTGTTTACCGCAGTAGTCTGGGATTTCCATACCCTTATGATCTACTTTACACCAGCCAGCATTCTCTTAAGGCCTTTAGTGTGGGAGTCTGCAGCTATGTGGCCTGTTGTTGTTTGTGCTTTCTTTAACAATATTCTCACCCTCCTTTCACACCACAGCACAGTTTCTTTGTGTTATGTCCTTTCTTTCTCACATACTGCTCTGAGTTTTTTTTTTTTTTTTTTTTTGTGAGAGAAAACTCAAGGAAATACTCAGTAAGCACTGAAATTTGACCTGCCAGGTGACAGAGAAAAGTTTTTTTTTAATTTATTTTTTTTCTCACTTTGTTGAGAAAGGAGAAGGTTGTTTCACTGAAACTTATCACAGTTGTGTGCATCTGTGCGTGTGAAAAGGCTCAGGGTGTGAACACAGTGCCCCAGCAGGGCAACACTGAACTCATGCACCCCTGTTGATTTCCCAGGCAAGTTTCCCAGGTTTAAACCCCCACCCCCCCATATTACTATGGAACCATGTGAACCTTGGCATTTAATCTTCTCTTCCCATTCTCTTCTTTCTTTGATACCCTCACTGTCGTCAACTGGTCCATTGGATTTCTTTCCCTGTCAGAGCTCCAGTCTTGGTCGCCTTAGCCCTGATTGAGTGTGGGATGAAGTATGAGGATGCTGTGCAGTTCATAAGGCAGTAAGTACCCACAACATATTTTTTTGCTTATGGTCCCTTAAGGTTACTAAACTGTAATTTGAAGCTCAACTTCACACTTTTAGTCAGGTTGCTAGCATGCAAATTTATTTGCCTTTCAACAGAGCCAGGTTAGTGCTTCTCCCTTGTTCCCAGTCTTACTGTAGCTTTAGACATAAGAGGTGTATTGATCTTATCAGAAATAAAATATGGATGGATGAAACCTGTCAGGGACCTTTCTGTGTGGAGTCTGCATGTTCTCCCTGTACTTGTGTGGGTTTTCTCCAGGTCCTCTGGTTTCCTCCCACAGTCCAAAAACATGTATGTCAGGTTGATTGGTGACTCTAAATTGCCCATAGGAGTGAGTGTGAGTGTGTGAGGTTGTTTGTCTCTATGTGGCCCTGTGATGGACTGGTGACCTGTCCAGGGTGTAACCCTGCTTCTTATAGGTAATGAATGGATGGATCTAAAATATAGATCATTTCAGTAATAATTGTAGGGTTTGTTACAATAGATGCATTTGCTGTCTTTTTAGCACTTAATGGTTTTCATTTTCTACTATAATTTTTATTTTTTTTTCTCTGCTTTTTATAGGAAGAGACGTGGAGCCTTCAACTCCAAACAGCTTCTTTACCTCGAGAAATACAGACCCAAAATGCGTTTGCGGTTCAAGGATTCCAACGGCCCCATCTGCTGTGTGCAGTAGGCTGCCTGTCAGTCAGTGCATCTTTATGTGCATCTAGTGGAAATCTACCAAGAAGTGGAGATTAAAGAATGAAGAGTGCTATCAGTAATTATTGTGATGATTTGTCAACACTGAGTCATGATTAATTGATCAGAGAGCGAGTGATCGAATGAATGAATTCAGATCTGCAGATCCACCAGCCGAACCAATGAATGGAAGGTCAAAGCACACAGATAGGCCCGCCTCCTGCTTATATTGCTCAACCGGGCCACTTTTCCACTTGAGTCCATCCTGTATCTTTTCTTTTAATGTAATCATGAAATAACATTTGCCATTTTGTGAATTTTTATTTTTACACAAACAATGATCAAAATGTGTAATGTTTCATGATGTCCTGATTTATTTCCATTCATTATTATGATTAGGCCATAATATAATGTGACACACGTTTTTTTTTTTTTTTTTTTTTTTTAAACTAAGGTTCTCCTGAAAATGCAGTATACATTTCCATTTCAGCTTCACTTGCTTAAATCACTTTGGGTTCAGAGTTTAAATATGTCTGCAATATTTATTCACAGAAAATGCTATGAATGGCAGTGTCTAGTTTGGTGGGTATATGGACACTTTATCCATTTTTTTTTTTTTTGTTTTTTTTTGTTGCACAAAAATACAAAGGTTCTCCTAAAAATGCATTATAGGTTTCCATTAACCTTTCACTTTCTTAGTCACTTTGGGTTCACAGAGTTTAAATATGTCTGCAATATTTATTCACAGAAAATGCTATGAATAGAAGGGTTTGGTTTGTCAGGCATATGGACACTTTGTTATCCAATTTTTTTTTTTTTTTTATAAATCTGAGAGCCATGTCTTTTTTTTTTTTTTTTTTGGAGTGCAATAATCAGTCCACCTCAGCCTAAGATGCCCTGCTGAGGATCCTACAGGCATGCATACACACATCCAGTACTTAAGAGAAAAACGAAAATTGTAACATCTTCTACAACAGGTACTTCTTCTGCTTTCATTCATTCTCCCCAATGGGGCTAAAATAGGACTTCCCCAAATATGCGTATTTAAACTCATACCCAGAGCCTATGATCCAATCTGATAGATAAAGTGGACAAGAATGATAAAGGTCAGTTTTTTATCAATGTACCCATTTTGAGAACATCCCCAATTCGTATTGGTTGTTTAAAAATAAATAAATTGAAATAAGCAGATGTCTCTTCTTTTTCTTTTGCATCACATTTAAATGAGATTTGAAAGTTCGTGTTTGAAAAGAGGGAATGATTTTGGGAGTTGTTGATGATGTTCCTTATGTATATTTTTCTATGGCTATAAACCTCTGTCTGCACTAGCAGGCTAAAATATAATTTCACCCTGTTTTTAAAGCTGAGCTACAATACACTTTTGTATACCTTGCACTTTGTTATAAAAATGTCCAGTGTTTCCAAAAAAACACTGTACTTGTTAGGCTTGTCAGTCAAAGCCTGCCTAATGTATCATTGCTCCAGCCGAGTGATTCACCACCACGTGGAAGACACAGGACAGTGTGGTACTGAGGAATGACTCACATCCACAACTGGTAAGCAGGACTCATTTACCTGAAGCAGTTGAAAGAGCCCCCTCTTCTGTTTAACTCATGTCATAGCAAAAGAAAGTGAGAAAACACTCAATGTGCCAAAAAATAGACAACACAATTATGTAGAGGCTGGGACTGGGGACTATCAATTGGAAGGTGCAATGAAAGGAGTGCAGTCAAAGGCATCTATCAGATTGGGAGTGTTTTTTTTTTTTTTTTTTTTTTTTTTTTACTAATTAATCCAGAATCCAACCATTTCAAATGTTCAATAAGAAAAAAGTCCCATAATAAATTGACATGATAATGAAATCTGGCTGTTTGGACTGAATAAGCACTGACACAATATGTCAGTTGTCACTGCAAGTGCAGCTGAATCACAAACAAATTATCCTGTGTTGCTGGATAGTCTGCTTTGAATGCAAATGTCAGCGTTGCAATTTATGAATATTGAAGCCTCTGATTTTAGTCCAACTTTTTTTATTCAGTGTTACAGTAGAGAACATCCACTGTGTAAGCATCAGCGCTGTAGAACACTTTGGCCAATTACCCTTAAAGAGATTTAAATGTATCCTCTAGGTGACATAAGTGAATTCTAGACAACAGGAGTCTGTTGGTTTATATTGATACAGAAATGTGTCTTTAGATAAGGGTTTACCAACAGCTGCAGATGGTCGCCGTGTACCACAGGGTACCACTAAGAGCTCACAGGATCTTAGTGGTGCTGTTATTGGTGTCAAGTAGATTAATGACACTGAATAAGACAAGGATCAAACCCACATGCTATATAATGGGTTGAAACCAAGACAAGCTTGCAGACCTGTACCTTGCCATCATTCTGTATAACACCTGTGTACATGGAGAATGAACTCTAACATATTTTTGTAAGTGTCCAGCTTTACACAAATCAACAATTCCTGATTGTGAGGTATTGTCTTCTGAGAGCTCTTTTATAGGAGGCTTGGTTCACACCAGCAGATTTTCCTTGTGAGCACTAAACAAAGTTTGAGTAAGTTTTATAAGTCAAAGTAGCTCTCATCCACAATCTTGCTTCATTGATTAGACATAAAATTTGTTAACTTTTGACTCCAGTTAGCTTTTATTGATGTCGTCAGCCAAGAGATGTCAACCGACACTGTAATTGAATCAAACATTTCAAAAACAATATGTTTTATTTTCTTGCTGTGCCACATGCACCACTCAGTCATATTCATTGCATTATACTGCATGACACAGTGACGCTGCTGGTTGCTATGGATACCATTAACCACTGTAACAATCACGTCAACTTTGCAAAATTATGTATTCGGGTTACCTTGACTTGAGGCAGGTCATATCTGAGGAACACCCACACAGACAGGGATAGCACACTCCCTACAGCTAGTAGATATGAATCCATGCTGTGAGGCAGTAGTGCCAAGCTGTACTAAATGTAATGTAATGCAACAATGGTGAATTGATGTAATGAATAATTTGTTTCTGTAATTGTATAAAGAACTGTTTCTTGAGAAAAGTGCAGCATGTTTTGTGTATGGTGAACCTACCCACTGCTGATTACCTGGATCAGGTGTGTTCAGTCGTCTAAAGGTGGAAGATACCATCTCGAATGAGGGTGGAAGGGAGGAAGACACAGTGAATTGGTATTTTCCAGTTTCTGATTGGATGACCACACCTGACCCGGGTAATCAGCAGGAGGTATGGCAGGGATACTCGGGGGGGAAAAAAAGGACCGTGGTCTTTTTTTTTAGTAACGTTGTCCATCTCTGCTCTATCTGGATAGAAAGAAAAACAAGAATTTTTCGTGAGTTGGAATGAAAGTCATGTGATGTTTAACGGAGTGGACGTTTTCAATCGACGCCTCAGGTGATTCACTCCAAAGCGCACGGACCCCCTGGCTTCTGAGGAAAGTTACCTAACATCGACAAACAGTAAGTGCAAGCCCTTGTTTGTTTGTTTGTTTGTTTGTTGTGTTGTTTGTTTGTGTTGACTGCCGTGCCAGTCTGTGTGCTGTTGAGTTGAAATGTCTGCAAGTGAAACCAGTTGCTGTTCATTTGTTGGGAATGCTCATGTGTTGCAGGATGATGTCCTGGCTGTGGTGAAGTATTGACTGGGCTATGGTGTATTCAAACCTGCCATTATGAACACACAATGCTGTTATTTTTATTTTTTTCCTAAGAGCTGTTGAAGTCTCTGGCTGTTTTTGGAGGTAGAAGTTTGTCTGTCTAAACTTGCTTCTCAATATAATTGAACTTGTAGAACAATTAGACTAATTTTAATAACTGGATGTTCTGAGCTTTATGAAAGCATGTTTGGATGTGGGCCTGTTGCAATAGGTTGCAGCTATCAAACTGGCAAGAATGGCTCCACGGTTTAGCTGGCCTTTCTTTAGGTTATTACAGCATTTACACCGTTTCCTCTCTGTGCTCATGTAAATAAGAAACGGGTTTAAAAACCGTCTGCATGTGCCCTGAGTGGAGAACATTCACTGCTGAAGAATCAATAATGGCAGTGGTGTAATTGTGGTAATGCTTTGTGTAAAGCCTGGACTTATCCTGTAAAGCTTCTTTTAAAGAGTGACATGAATGACTTTTAACTGGACATCAAGAGCCCAAGGCTTCCTTTTATGTTTGCTATAAAGAACATTAGGGAAAAAGAGCAAGATGGTTAGGCTCTTCCAATAGAAGACCTTGATCTGTTCCAACTCCGTCCTCTACATGGCTCATCTAGGCCACAATACTAAGCAGCCAGCTTTGTGAGATGCCATTGTGAATCGTGGCCCTTTAAAAATGCATGCTCGCTCTTGGCTCTGTATCTTTAATGAGGCGTGTCTGAAATATTTGATAGCCTTGTGCTCATTTGAAAAACAAATACATTTATTTTCATTAATATTTGATACGGAAATGAATATATGTAAAACACATACATTAATTAGTCTGTTTTGATCAATTGTCTCTGTCTAATGCAGACCGAATATTTCCGCACAGTAACTCCCCACAGGCTACACTGGTGCATATCATTCTCTGGTGCTTCAGAGCAAAACCATTTAATCTTCAAAGTGGGATTTAGCATCTTTTATGACTGTGCACACTCAAAGAAATTTTCACTCAGTGTTGAAGCAGACTTTTTGAAATGGGTGTTTGTCACATTAGGATGTGTTGCTTGAAGGATAAATGAATAGGGATGTACAAATCACAAATATGTCATTGCAGATAGTAATTTTGACAGCTGGGAACTGATTTTGCTTTAGAGGCCCACAAACAGGACTGTAGCTTGATGCAAGATTACTGAAGTCAGGGGAATTTGGTGTCTTAAGCGGCCATGAGGGAATTTATATTTTACAATTTCAGTTTTATAGACTAATCGCAGACCCACTGGGTAAGTCTTGTGACCTCAGTATTTATAAAATTGTGTTTGTGACCCCACATCCCCGTTTTCGTAGCTGTTTTTTTTTTTTTTTTTTTTTTTTTACAGGGACTTTATATTGTATGTTGAACGTATTTCTTTCAGGACTTGAATTGAGCCAACACTTAGAGCTGAATTTATCACCCACAGTTCACCTCTTTTCAGTGCTGCACATTCAACTAAATCCTCAACTACTTTCAGCACTTTGACTTAAACTAACAGCTTCTTCATGGAGACTTTCAGGTTTGTCTGTAAGCAATAGATGCCCACATGACTGTCAAAACAGGTGTAGCTTTCAAATTAAGTGGAATTTTTTTTTTTTTTTTTCAAAGGTAATCTATTTTTGTACAGTAGTCATTGCTGCTCAAGATCAAAACATTGTCCAAGGAAACAAACAGAGGAACAGTTTAAGAGATATCCACTTGATTGTCTAACTCAGACTGCAGGCGTCAATTAATAGAATACAGTATTGCACTGAACAGCAATGTGAATTTTGTCCAGCCATTTATACATGTAAATGTAGAAACCTGTCTTTTTTTTTTTTTTAATGGATTAGAAAAACTTCAATTTAAGCACTTCCATTTTTAACTTCCAATTCAGGGTCCTTCAGTAGGTTTTAGAGTACCACTTCCAATAGAACGTTAATGTTTCCATAAATGCTTCGAATGTTTCAAGTGTAAATGTTCAGCTGTAATGACGGGTAAAGCACACATCCCCTCTGTCAATCATATTTTAAGGCCTTGGAGTTTAAATACAGCAACGTCTTTGCTCCCCACCAGATGGTGACAGAGACCTATATGAGCGGCACAGTAACGCATGAGCTGACCACTAGAGTGCAGTACAAGTACATCAGTCCCTCAAATGCCACAGGTGGGCTGCAGTGTTGAAGTGTGATGTATTCTCTCTGGCAGCACCTTGGACAGCACCAATCTGGTGAGTCATTCTGCCACTGTACTGAGGATGTTTGGATTTAGCAGCACTGGTCGTGCAATAATTAATAAGCATATATTTAGTGTTCATGGATCAAGGAAAGAAGGGGAAATGGAGCATGTTTTTTTTTTTTCTCTAACTCAGATGGGAGACTGAAACAAGGAAAATATGCTTCTGTTTGTATGAATAGAAGCTGTGTGCAGGTTGACTTGGCACATGAAGTATTTATGTTTTACAAGTTATAAAAACTGCAATTTCCTTGGAAACTCCAAGGACACCAAATATAATGTTTGTTTATATCAATAGGCTCGCAGATGTCTTGCCAGAATATCATGGATGCTTATTGAAAAATAGCTGAGGAGGGGGGAGAAGTGCATATTTTAAAAGATTCATTTATGCAACAAAGTCTTTTGGCCTACAACAGGCCACCTTTATGTGGGTGAATCTTATTGTGCTATGCTGCTTTCTGCCCTTGGCTTCATTGCTGGGAGCTTAGCCAGACTTGATGAGTGTGAGTGAATTGTGAATGACAGGCTGAGACAATGCCAGTCAATCAGCAGGGTTGTCTGGCCCCACTCCGTTATTCCTCAGGGGGTAAGATATGTGTCATCCTCCCATGAGGCATCTCACCATGGTGCTGCCTCTATCCTTCCTTTACTGTGCCAAGTCCTCCCTGCCTATCTCTACTTCTTCATGCTAGTTTGTCTGCACTATTCATCCCCTCTGGCTTATCTCTATGGAAGTCTTCTTTTCTATTCACTTACCTCCTTTATCCCATCTTTATTCACCTGTTTGCTTATCAGCCCAGCTCTCATCTTCAACTCCAGCTGCTTCTTTCCATCTTCCTCTTTTTTCCTGTGGATTTGCTGCTCTGCAGGACTTCACAGCTTCACCCTGTAACCCTGTATAGCTCTCATTCAGCAATCTATTTCTGCCCCTCAGGTACTCTGCTTACCGCTCCACCCTCTTCATTTGTTCCAAAGTTGGTGAATGACAAGATCTAAAGCAGCAAGTAGACTGTAGATTAGTAGTGTGTGGTTGCTGTGCGTCTGACTATCCTTCATCTATTTCTTTGCTTCAAATGAAATGGTTAACCAGCACAGAAAAGCACAGTAGAGAATGGGGCCTGGTTAGGCCCAAAGCATTTTTCCCCTTTTAATGCATTTGTCAGCAGCCTTATCAATAGCCCCAAAGCAGCCATGAAAGGCCAATCTATCCTGACACAGCATGTGTTAAGTGGCTGGTTTAGTAAGCAGCGCTACTAATTGCTTGTGTTTGAGCTTTCTATTCATTAGCAGTTAGGGTCATGATATTCCAGTAGGCAGGTGTGAGGATTTCTTTTGTTCTCTCTTATCTTTGTCTTTTTAACTTTAGCACTGTCCCTTTCTGTGATTAGCAGGAGGCGTCCTGTGCTACCACAGCATGTCTTTCTCCCTCAACAGGTATCAGACAAGCTTTGGAAATAAACAATGTAACAAAAAAAAAAAAGACAAAAGTGTCAAGTGAAATATATTTATATATAATAATATATATTATTTACTCAGATGTAAAAAATAATTTGAACCATTTATCAATTAAGAACATAGATTCCAGATATTTTTCTTTTAGCTATTCTATTGAGGGTGAGTGTCATGTTTCAAAAATGTTTTGTCCATCTTTTTTTTTTTTTTTCTTCTTTTCTTCTTTTCTTCTTTTTGTTCCTGCACAAAACTTTCACCTCTGGCTTCTCTCACTAACCCACCTCCTCTACTTTGCTTTGTGTATGATACATGAATAAGCCATGCCCTTTGTAGGAACAGCAGAGCTGTGCAGAACACAAGCTCATTCATTGCTGATATAAAATGAGTGTACATATATATTATATTAATTCCATAATGTGCCTGTTGTGTTGGAGAGGGTAATGATAGGGAAAACACTGAACATCCTTTGCCAATAAGTTCTTAAAGCACGTTTCAATGTGCTCTGTATATTTTCAAGGGTGGCTTTCCAGGATTAATTTAATTTAGATGTGTCCATAGTCAATTCTCACACTTATGTGGATGATAAAACCTAATCTGCGTTAGTTTTTTATATTAACTCCAGTCCTCAGTGGTACACTGGTGTTGCCATTAAAAATCACCTTCTCTGGGTCAGCTGTCAAAACAGTCTCCAGAGATGGCGTCAGTATCCCTGGCGTAATCTGTTCTGGCAGATGATCCCTGCTGAGTGAAATGGCTGCCAAAGAATCTGGTCTGAATGCCAACGCTCCCCTCCAGTCTCTCTCTGACAATGAGCGAGCCAAGTCCATCTCTGGGGTCAAACAGCTAATCAGAACAAAGGCATTAGCTATTTTTTTGTAGCATACAACAAACACTGCTCCTGCTGAATTACAACCTTGTTTCAGAGCACGTATCTGGGATAGTTTCCTGTTTAGACTCCACACTGAACTACATGATTCAAGTAATGCTAATCTCACGGTAATGGTCAAATCATTGACTGAGTAATGCTTTTCTTTTCAGTGCTGCCCTTTTCCTCTATTGACTCCTAGTACAATGCTTTGCTCATTGACTACTGCCAGAGTGATATGCCAGGAACTGGATGAGAGGGGGTTGGAGAGGTGATCTCACTATTGTCCCTACTACTCTCCTGTTGCAGGCAGATCAAAGTGGTATATCTGCTAGGCCTCTAGAAACGTGCATGCCACATTGCAGTGCAGGACACTTAAGTATGAAAGCCTCTCCATTAATGGATGAATGGTTGTTGGTCAAAACTGTCAGACGAAAGGTCAAAAGGGCTAATCAGACCTTAAGCAATCAAATGAACAACGAAATGTTATCACAGCACTAAATATCAGCAACATTCATAAGGGTGTTGTGTTTGAAGGGCATTATTTGACATTTCCATTTTGGCAAATACTTTACCCCAGTTACCAGTCATTATGCAAAGATAAGCTAACTGGCTACTTCATATTTACTGGATGGATTTGAAAGAAAAGAGCATCATCAGACCTTTTTTTTTTTTTCCTGCAGTTTAGAGGATCCACCTGTTACAGCATTGTTCATCAAGGAACTAGGAAACTTTCATCTTGTGTAACTTGCTTTCACAAAAAAAAAAAAAAAACCCCATGCAGTGAATAAAAAGACCTTAAAGAACAAAGTGCACTAACCTACTCAGCTGTGTCTCTTTGAAGCAAAGTTATTTAAATGTAGGCTCATCTGTAGCTGGCACAGTCGGAGGTACATGTTGAGCTCATCAGTGTGTGAGATTAAGACATCTGTAAGAGCTCTGCAGCTTCTCGTGGTACCTCTGATCATTAGTGATATCTGGCTTTTCACAAGATAAAAGTGCATGTGATAATATTAAGAAGCAGATAACATGTTTGTCTGCAAAATGCCTTTAATCTCTAAAGCCACCAGATGCTTTTTGTTGCGTTACGCTTTTTAAAAGAGGTTTGAAAGAAACCTTGTCAGAATGTTTGCTCACACCTCTGCTTCCGTAAGTCTGCAGAGTGTAAGACAATATCCCATAGGTAAAATTTTAATAAAGCATGTTTTAATAACTTTAAACAATTTAAGCAATTTATTTAAACTCCTATGTTGTCGAGGTGCAGATTTAAAGCTGTGTAGTGAGGTAATGAGGTCACAGGTGCTTCAATCAGATGTTCTTCATTCGAAGCATTAGACAGTCAAAGGTGTCTGTGTGTCTAATTGCATTTCTGCATGTCTGCATTTGTTGATATTCATTGCTTTTATTTTTCCCCCATCTCTGTTCAGTTTTCAGCCTGTTTCCATGCACTGGATTTTTTTTTTTTTTTTTTTATCCTCAGTGTGTTAAAAAGGCAAGAGGCGGTGGCATTTACTGATTGCTGTTAGCGAATGCACCGCATGCAGCAGGGCTTGCATACTTAATGCCGGAAGGTTGGAACTCCGATTGCAATCAGAGGGACTGAGCAAAGGAGGTGGTGAGAGGGAACAAACAGTAATACATCCAAAATCAAGTACAGTTGACAGAGGACACCTGAGACAGAGAGAGGAGTGAGTGAATAGGAGGCCAACATAATTGATAGCTGATTCTACATAGCTGGCCTCTGACCTTCTCTGTTTTGTTTTTCACTCCCCCTTTGCCTCTCCACACACATATTCACAGTGATCTCCAAATGCATGTATAATTCATTCCTGTTTCTGCGGCAGACCCCATATAGAAGCATTGTATAAAGCTATTTAGTATTCCAACCATTTGCTGCATTGGCAAACATGCACCACTGTCAAGATGTATGACAGGTTTCCTGTTGTTTGAGGTAATAGGAGAGGAAGTCGGAGTGTGACGAGAGGTTGACTAACTGATGAACTTGACTTCATGATATTCTTTGTGTATTTCCTCAAATGTATGTGTGGAGCGCTACCTTGATGGTGAGATGTGTAGGACATGCAAATCCTGAGGGCAGTTTTCCAAACAAGGAAACAAACAGGACATAGTTTAACTACAGGGAGCGGGTCAAACTGGGAGTAGCCTGTAAGACTCTTTGAAAATCTACATGCTATATGAATGAAAAACACATGATGCAATGTTTTTACTAAATAAAGCTCCATAGTCCCACAGTGCTTGCTGTTACATGACTATTCTACATTCGGGACCAGGCACCTATGGCTTTGTCTTCAGCTCCCTCCAGTAGAGAGAGAAGGAAGACAGGAAAAGGTCTTGGGAAAGGTCTGTCAGGGGCTTGGCCTCTTGTAGCTAATCAGACTCTCTCTCCAGGCTGCTTGTCCATTCAAGGCCTTTGCCTCAGTCTGACTGCAGACAAAGGCTTGTTAGGACAAACTCCTGGTGACAAACTGTGTCGTTACCCTAGGCAAGTACACACAGAGGGTTGTGCATAGTTTGCATGCATTACATTCAGTCAAGCAGAAAAGCAACAGTAGTAGCAATCCTGGACTGTTTCTTTTTTCTCACGCTACCTTTATAACATTCTCAGCTGTATCTGAAAAGGTTAAATTCTCTATTCTCTTTACTCGTCTTTCTCCATGAGTCTCCAGTCTGACCTCCTGTCCCAGCACTAGTAAAGCTAAAGTGGAATTAACTAATCTTAAATTACAGGATTCAGAGCTCTTATGTCCTGAAATACTCTTTGCAGAACCTACACAAAGAGCTTGCTTGCTTTGGCTGATGAGTTGATCAAGTGAGGCTCTGACAGCTATAATTATCTGCAAGCTGCAAACCAGTTGCTTAAAGGGACAGTCTTTTGAGGAGAATGCTCAGTTCACACTTGGAATATGATTACATGTTGTGGAAGGAAACTCAATACTTCAGACAATGTTGTGTTGCAGGCTATTGCACGAAAGCTATCGTCGTTCCATCAGGCTGTGCCCAATCCAGTACACATTTGGAATTACAGAAACACAAAAGTTTTCTTTGCTGCTTGCAGCGCCACCGCTGATTTTACAAGCACTACAGTCAATAAATATCTGAGACAATCTTCCCCTTCCTCCTTTATATCAGGTAGACTCTAAATCCAGTCTGCAGCATTCACTGCTATCTGATCAGTCCTGTCACATTCCCTGCAACACACACATTTTGGTGCAAGCACAGTACCTACCCAGCTTGCACCGTCACCTCTATATTTCATAATGCATCCTGTACCAGGGTGAGATATGGTCCCTGATTTCATTTATGTGGTGCAGTGGTAGTTCTCTTATCTGTGCTGAAGTGAAATAGCTGTGGATCAGTGTCATTAATATGTCAGTCTCACATTGATGGAGTGTTTACATGTTGTAAAGAGCTACTGTGCAACATTTGCAAGTGTTGGTTACTAAAAAGTTCAGAAATGTTGGAATTTCTTTTTTTTTTATGCCAATATTACCCCAGAATTTTATTTTGACTCTTCGTTTACCTTGAAGCTCCAGATTCTGGCTTTGATTCTTGTGATTCATGTACACATACCCCAATGAAACATGTGGAAGTGAAGTTACATTTTCCTTGGCCATTTGCCTTTGTGTATTGATGAATTCGATGTGTGTTTCCAAATGTGTGTCAGAACTGATGCTCTGAGGCAAAGGCTAGAGATATGCATCACACACAATAGAGATTTATTATTTTTTTTTGCATGGAAGTGTAAGGTTGTCATTTCTTCTTTTGTGTTTTCAGTGCAATATGATACAAAAAATACTCCAATGATTTTCAATTGTTCAGCTCACTAAGAACCCAAGCATTTTCTTTAGTTTGGGATGCATCTCTTAAAATGTTATGTTTAAATTTTATTCTGTTTCCAGATAGATTTACAATGTAAAACACAGTTATAAGGGAGCCATATACAAGGCTGGTGACAATTTTGTCATGTCTTTCAACCCAATTTGTAATTTCCTTGATTAAAGTAATGTCCAATTCTAAAAGTTCATCAGAGCAAAATGATATTTGGGTCCAGTCTCTTTATTTATTTTATTTTATTTTATTTTTTCAGGTCTTGAGATGGCTGCAAATCATACAAAAATGAAATGGGATAGAAAGCAATCAGTGGATATTTTTTAATCAAAATACCTTGTGAGCCCATTCCACTATCTTTGTGCTCCCTTTCTTTTTCTTTCTTTTAATATAAAATCATATTATTTATTTCCATCTGTTATTGAATGCTATGGGTTTTGTGCTGCTATGGGTTTTGTGCTCAGTAATTGAATCTGATGGTCTGGTCCAGATGGAAACTTTGTATGCTGAGGACCAACAAGCTGAGCTGCAGGCTTAGAGCTTGGAGATGGTGAAAAGAAAACATGCATCCCAGCCCCATGAGCATAACTAATCATTGCACAGCTTACTGCTTCTCATCAAAGCAGCAGAAACATGTAGGGATTTTAGGTTGGCTGTACTTGAAGTGTAACTGTGTGAGACATGCAAGCATCAAACATAGACAGGAACTGCATATGCTTGCGTTAAATCAGTCGACTAAAATTAGCTGTTCCGGTCTAAGCTTGAGCATCAAGATGTGAGTATGAACATCTGGGTATGTGCTATCTATCAGGATCAGCAGTAAGCTTACAACTGGATCAAAATCTTTACAGTATTTAAAACACAAGACAGCATCAATGTACATGTTGAGCTAGAAATCACTTCTTCTCCTTAGACACAGTATAAACTCATGGTATTCTATAATAGCTCGATTTAAAGTATGTCTCACAGCTGTTTCTTGGCATTATGAACTCCACTTCATTCACTAGTTGTTCTTGTTCTACATAAGCAGTCCACTCATTCCCTGAGGTTCAAGCAAAACTCTATAATAATGACTCTGAATGCTAGATATGGAGTTTTAACATTTGAAATTATTCCATAATTTCTGACTAATGCGTGACTAATAGCTTTCTTGCTCTTTGCGTCTTCTAGCCTATCTCTTCCCCTCCTTCCTCCCTCACTTGGCTCTCTGTGTCTAATAGCCTGCTTTCACTGCTTCTTTCCTTCGGTTTGTTAAGAGATGTGGCGAAAAACATTGGGAAAAGCACGGGATAAAAAGCTGCCACTTTGCCAAAGGAGGTTTTAATTGGGGCACAGGGGAAAAGAACTCCTCCCGTTTTTGCAAATTCTCTCTGCTGTTTATGGAAGAGATGAGCAGCAATCTGATGGCCAATAGGGAAATGGGATGGAGTTACATTGACAAAAATTCAAATAAGGACACTGCTGTGTAAGTTTCTAAGACGCCTGCTTGTGTTTGTATTTATAAAACAGCAGGGCTTTCTTTTCCTAAATGATGCAGTGCTTTTGAAATCAGCCATGGTGTTCCACTGTCACTCAAAATTTCATCATGCAGTCTGACATGTCTCGGAGGGCTTGAACGAGGGTAACCGTGGAATAATACGTTATGCATGTAAATAGCAATTAAAAGACAGTGGCATGAATAAACCATGGCTGGGTTCCACTACATCCCCAGAACAAAGATTATTCCTCAAGTCTTTGGGAGTCATTTTTAAATCCGTTTGCCTGTGCCACTGTTAAATCTGTTGTCTCACTCCCTCCCTCTTCGTTGTAGTTTTTCCTCCACCCTCTGTCTCCTTCTCAAAGTTCATTCATACTAGTACTGGCTCATATTGAGTTTCTGTCCAGGCACAGTCACAAACTGCCAGCAACACTGGCCTAAACTCTAAAGAAATGTCTATCAAAAGTCGGGTGAACGGGAGGAGCAGTGCATAACAACAATGGCAGTGGGAGTGACCTCTTGACAGACTGACATCACCAAGAGTAATTGCCTGTCATGTGCTGTACTGTTTCACATTTCAGATAAAAGCCCTTTCTGTTATTCATTTAAAGCTAAGCTGGGGTGGCCAAGGTCGCTGCACTCCTCCTGTAAAGAGTAGGGATAATTGAACTCCACACCTTCTGTCCGGACTGCCACAAGATGGAGTGACAGCAGTGTCAAGAATGACTGGAGGTTAAGAAGCGGCATTTGAATTTGAATACAGCGTGTGAAATGTGTTGGTGTTGCGGAAGTGTTTATACAGTTTTTGTGTGGGCTTTGGGTGACTTTTTATCGTGCTTGTCATTTTGTGACTCACTTACTTTCCCTCCTCTTAACCCTTTTTCCAGCCAAGGAGAACCATATTAAGAGAGGATCTTAACAGAAGTCCTTCGCATGGGAGAAAATTCACCATATTCTTCTGGGCCATCACCTCTTTATTCTACCTTAGTTCCTGACCAGAGAGAGGCTAGTCCCTAACCATCCATCCATCCATTTTCTTCTTCTTTTCCTTTCGGCTGCTCCCTTCAGGGGTCGCCACAGCAAATCATCTGCCTATATTTAACCCTATTCTCCTGGCAGCTCTAACCTCAGCATCCTTTTACCAATGTAAAATCCATCCATTTTCTATTCCTGCTTATTCCTTAACCAGGCTCACAGGGATCAGCTGGAGCCTATCCCAGCTCTCTTTGGGTGGAAGGCAGGGGTCCACCCTGGACAGGTCACCAGTCCATCACAGGGCCACATAGAGACAAACAACCTCACACACTCACACTCACTCCTATGGGCAATTTAGAGTCACCAATCAACCTGACATACATGTTTTTGGACTGTGGGAGGAAACCAGAGTACCTGGAGAAAACCCACACAAGCACAGGGGGAACATGCAGACTCCACACAGAGAGGCTGGGTTGCAAACCCACGACCTTCTGCTGTGAGGCAACAGTGCTAACCACTTTTCCACCATGCTGCCAGTCCCTGACCAGTCCACCGTGTTCCTGATTTATGTTTTCTTTTTTTCAAAGGTCCTCTTTAAACGGTATCGCACGGCTGTATCATCTGACACTGGGGTAGCAACTATTTTCTTCAGTTGTATTGTGTCTGAGCTTGGTTTTGTTAACCATGTGTATCGTCCAGAGTTTATCTGTTTGAACCTATAGCTACACGTTATTCATCTCCTTCATCTAAACCTAACAGATGGGAAAATAAAGTCTGAAATACCATGCATATTAAAATGCATCTATTTAACATACAGTGTTTCATAGATCCACGCCTGTATAATATCCTGCTATAGACTGTCAACAAAACTGAGATCATTTAGGAATGTTTGTGTTCATTAATAGATGCTTCACACAGACTTTAAAAAGCTGCAGCTTGATGCCGCATTTGAAAGAGGATTAAAATTTTATAAGTAGAAGGTAGGATGTCATGCAGTCACGTAGAATCGTGTGTTGCTCGGATAGTTTGTTAAAGGACTAGAATAGAAACGAGATGCTGGGACATCAGACTTCAGAACAACAGTAACGGTGATTGCAGATAAGGTTTAGATTACAGGTTTGGTTAATGTTAATAAAATGAGTTATCTACTAGTCTGACAGGTTGGATTCCACATTGCACTAAGCATTGCATTGTAGTGAAAGTGGATGCAGTATAGATGCTATATTTGTTTTATTGTGGTAATTATAGAGGGTCCTGTATAGTGCATAGAATTAATGCTTAGATTTTGTGCAGTGCCTGCCAAAACAAATCTAAACTGACACTCTCTCGACAGATTATAAAAATTATATCTGTTTCCAGGGAAATTTTACTGCCTAATGCAGTAAAATTACCAATTCTAATGCAAGCTTTAGGCTCGCACTTTCTGTTTGTGCCAGGTAGTGAAAGCAGCAGCTTCAGCCCTGTGTCATTCGAGTTCACTTGATACATTTTTGCAGACGCTGTTTCAACTGTGCAGCCAACACACAACCAGTGTAGATACATGTAAGTTTGAAGATATTTGAATAGCAACTTACAAAAACACTTTATTTCATAGTTGTCATGTAGACAGCATCAATACAACCTGTACAGATGAAAATATCTGCATCTGCTTGATTAGACATGAGTGAGATAGATAACTCATCCTTTGTGTGCACAGGGAAGCCATGTTTTTAACAAAAATGATTAGCTTTCAAGTTCAGCAAAACAAAAAAATCAATGGCATCAAATAAATATAGTTATATTAGCAGATGTTCATTCACTGTAGCTTCCTATGTGTATTTGTTTTGCAGATGAAATCTGAATGTTTCCACATGGATTATCCTACTTTAGCCTTTTGACAGTTTGACCTAATATGTAAAATGGGGTCAAATGGCATATATAATCTGTATCATGGATTCTGCGGTTGGATCAGGAAAATGAATGGTAATGCAAAGTATAAATTTACTCAGAATGCATTGTAATTGTTTGGTCATAACACATATGTCTGACTCACATTGTGATCACATCTCTGCCAGGTGTAAATGCAATGCCTAAAGCATGACCACATGCTTAAGAAAAACATCTGCCCAACATACTGAAAGGTCGCTTCTTGATGTTAAATTGAGCCACATGGGAAAACAGACACATAACTGTAGTTTGCATTAAAAACAAATTTGCATATTAAGATCCTATCCCAGAGCGGGCCAACGCAATGTGACCTGAATGCTCACTCGTAGAGCTCAAGTAAGTGGTGTCATTTGTTTATGGAAATGACACCAATGCTACATCATTAATGATTTTATTAATGTTAAAATGCTCTCTAATGTTGGAGCCATTTTTATGGTTATTTCTGCATTGTGACGATAAAGCAAAAGCGAGGAGAACGGGGGAGGGCTGAGTGGTGGGAGCCACAGTTGCAGAGGTGGTGTGATAAAAGATTCATAGCAAAGCAGAGTCCAGGTCATTTGGGGCCTCTGCATCCTCTGTATATCACGAGCAGCAAGTTGCCCATCATTCAATGCAGAGGCAGGGAATTTGGGTATGTGTCAGAAAAATTTAGACAGACAGATATAGGCAGTTTGTCTCATGTGAATCTGTTTATGCCTGCAGCCAGACAGTTGGATTAGCTCTAATACTTGGTCAGTAATACAGCTGCAGTGTTAACTTTGAAGAGTGGAAATGTGTTTGCACCTGAGCCATCTTCCAAAATGTTAATTGTTTGAATATACAAATAATACATCCACTCCTCCATAATCTGAAAGCCCTGGTTTGAACAACCTGTATCCCACTCTCTTTGGCTGTATGGAAATGCCAGAAGTTGCACATAGGTTTATACAGAAAAGACTATGTAGCAACACTCACCACCTTCAGCTTATAAAGCAGTGTGTCTGACAGTGCCAATGAATATGTTAGTCTGTGAGATTAAGAAGGACAGGCAGAGCGTTCCATATCAAATCAGGTGGAAGTCATTTCCACCTCTGCCATACATTTATCTTCCCATGTCAAGAGTGTTTTTTTTTTTTTCCCCCCTCTCTATCGTACTTTCCGTCACACTGTCAAAATGCCACCCCTGGCATCTATAGGATATATATACATATATACTGTAGTTATATAGTTTGGACAAGAATTGAATGAGAAAGTGTCCAAACTTGACTGTGTGTGTGTGTGTGTGTGTGTGTGTGTGTGTGTGTGTGTGTGTGTGTGTGTGTGTGTGTGTGTGTGTGTGTGTGTGTGTGTGTGTGTGTGTGTGTGTGTGTGTGTGTGTGTGTGTGTGTATGTATGTATATATATATGTGTATGTATATATATATATACATACACATATATATATATATATTACATACATACATACACTGTGTGTAGGGTCTACCACACGAGGCAGGACCCCAGATGCAGACTGTGTAAAGTGGCCCCTGAGACAACCCACCACATAAAGGCAGGATGTAAGATGCAGACAGGGCCATACATGGAACACCACAACCAACTGACTGGCATAGTGTACAGAAACATCTGTGCCGAGTATGGGTTGGAAGTCCAAGGATCAAAGTGGAAAACACCCCTGCAGATGGTTGAGAACAACCAGGCTAACATCTTGTGGGACTTCCAGATGCAAACTGGTAATGACTAACTGACTGGACATAGTAATGGAGAACAAGGCCATAGTGATAGATATAGCAATCCCAAGTGATAGCAACATCCGAGAGGAGGAACATGAGAAACCCGAGAAATACCAAGGGCTGAAAGAAGAACCAAAAAGATGTGGAAGGAGAAGACAACAGTGGTCCCTGTGGTAAACTCAGAGCTGTGACCCCCAAGCTGGGAGAGTAGCTCCATCAGATCCCAGGAACAACATCTGAGATCTCTGTCCAGAAGAGTGCAGTCCTAGGAGCAGCTAAGATACTGTGGCCTCTGGTAGAGGACTCGAACTTGAAATAGGAAAAAGTGTGTGTGCGTGTGCTTGTGTGTGTGCGTGTGTGTGTGTGTGCGCGTGTGTGTGTGTGCGTGTGTGTGTGTACATACATGTAATATATATATGTATATGTATGTGTCTGTGTGTATATATATATATATATACAGTGGGTACGGAAAGTATTCAGACCCCTTTAAATTGTTCACTCTTTGTGTCATTGCAGCCATTTGCCAAAATCAAAAAAGTTCATTTTATTTCTCATTAATGTACACTCAGCACCCCATCTTGACAGAAAAAACCAGAAATGTAGAAATTTTTGCAAATTTATTAAAAAAGAAAAACTGAAATATCACATGGTCATAAGTATTCAGACCCTGTGCTCAGTATTGAGTAGAAGCACCCTTTTGAGCTAGTACAGCCATGAGTCTTCTTGGGAATGATGCAACAGGTTTTTCACACCTGGATTTGGGGATCCTCTGCCATTCTTCCTTGCAGATCCTCTCCAGTTCTGTCAGGTTGGATGGTGAACGTTGGTGGACAGCCATTTTCAGGTCTCTCCAGAGAAGCTCAATTGGGTTTAGGTCAGGGCTCTGGCTGGACCAGTCAAGAACGGTCACAGAGTTGTTCTGAAGCCACTCCTTTGTTATTTTAGCTGTGTGCTTAGGGTCATTGTCCTGTTGAAAGGTGAACCTTCGGC
Organism: Mastacembelus armatus; assembly: GCF_900324485.2. Classification (NCBI taxonomy): domain Eukaryota; kingdom Metazoa; phylum Chordata; class Actinopteri; order Synbranchiformes; family Mastacembelidae; genus Mastacembelus; species Mastacembelus armatus. Next base: position 8,832,660 of record NC_046643.1, on the reverse strand, counting down.
CCAGTCTGAGGTCCTGACCACTCTGGAAGAGGTTTTCTTCCAGGATATCTCTGTACTTGGCCGCATTCATCTTTCCTTCAATTGCAACCAGTCGTCCTGTCCCTGCAGCTGAAAAACACCCCCACAACATGATGCTCCCACCACCATGTTTCACTGTAGGGATTGTATTGGGCAGGTGATGAGCAGTGCCTGGTTTTCTCCACACATACCGCTTAGAATTAATGCCAAAAAGTTCAATCTTGGTCTCATCAGACCAGAGAATCTTATTTCTCATAGTCTGGGAGTCCTTCATGTGTTTTTTGGCAAACTCTATGCAGGCTTTCATGTGTCTTGCACTGAGGAGAGGCTTCCGTCGGGCCACTCTGCCATAAAGCCCCGACTGGTGGAGGGCTGCAGTGATAGTTGACTTTGTGGAACTTTCTCCCATCTCCCTACTGCATCTCTGGAGCTCAGCCACAGTGATCTTTGGGTTCTTCTTTACCTCTCTCACCAAGGCTCTTCTCCCACGATTGCTCAGTTTGGCTGGACGGCCAGGTCTAGGAAGAGTTCTGGTCGTCCCAAACTTTTTCCATTTGAGGATTATGGAGGCCACTGTGCTCTTAGGAACCTTGAGTGCTGCAGAAATTCTTTTGTAACCTTGGCTAGATCTGTGCCTTGCCACAATTCTGTCTCGAAGCTCCTTGGGCAGTTCCTTCGACCTCATGATTCTCATTTGCTCTGATATGCACTGTGAGCTGTAAGGTCTTATATAGACAGGTGTGTGCCTTTCCTAATCAAGTCCAATCAGTTTAATTAAACACAGCTGGACTCCAATGAAGGAGCAGAACCATCTCAAGGAGGATGAGAAGAAATGGACAGCATGTGAGTTAAATATGAGTGTCACTGCAAAGGGTCTGAATACTTATGACCATGTGATATTTCAGTTTTTCTTTTTTAATAAATTTGCAAAAATTTCTACATTTCTGTTTTTTTCTGTCAAGATGGGGTGCTGAGTGTACATTAATGAGAAATAAAATGAACTTTTTTGATTTTGGCAAATGGCTGCAATGACACAAAGAGTGAAAAATTTAAAGGGGTCTGAATACTTTCCGTACCCACTATATATGTATGTGTGTGTGTGTCATTCTTATATATAGTTATTCATTCTTCAGACAATTACAGTAGGGAGAGATGAGTGATCTTGTGATGAGGTGTACCAGTGCAAAGTACAAAAAAGAAGTTTCATTATTCAGACTTTTTTTCCCCCTCAGGGACTCTGTAATGATGATGTATGGCCAGCATTACCTCCCTATTCTGATTTGACACTGGCACAGGCAACCATATTGAATTTTGTTTTCAGGTTCTGTTCCTGATGGTAGATGGGAAAAATGGACTTTACTGTCAGTGAATTCTCCATTTTTTTTTTTTTAATTTTTTTAAGGATGACAATGCCTTGATGGCATGCAGGGGAAAATGCATTCCTGTTTCTGTTTTTTTTTTTTTTTTTGGCTATTTTCCTGCAGAAAGAATACAGCACCATGCTTCTGACACCACAGAAATGTTAAGGTTGACATATTTTGATTAGATGGAGATGGAATACTGCTGACAGTGTGTAAAAATGAGTATAAACATGTTTCAAAATGCCCCTCGATTATTTCTTTTTTTCCATTCCATTCATTTTTATGAGGTGGGTGGTGTTGTAGATCTACATTGCCAGAAAAAGACTGTAAATAAACACTTTTTGAAGAGCGTTGCTAAATGTTAAGTATCTTGTGTGTGTATGAATGTGCACCTGCATGTTATTATTTTTTTTCCTTACTTGGATTCATTGGTATGTGCGTGTGTTCCTGTGAGCGTGCACATGTTACATATCTGGCCGTGATCAAATATCCATAATGCTGGTGTTGCGGTGTCACTTTTGATTATGCTGAAAGCTTCTAGCATTGCCTGGAGCTTTGTGTGTTTTCACCATCATGCTGGGTCTTTAGTTGCCTGCTCCTACTCAGTCTTTCTCGTCATTACATTGCAAATGGCAAGCATTTCTCATTGGATCTGCTGCTGTTCCATTCTTAGTGCAGTAAAATGGCTGGAGAGGAGATGCAAAGAGAGGAAGAAAGGAAGGAAGGATTCACTGTTCAGGATGAGGGATACTGTGTGAGGGGAACATGGGACACACAGGCAGTGTTTAATCATCCCTGCTGCATTGGCTATATATAGCTCCGATACAAGCTTTTAAAAGGATTGCTTCTGTAGACACCAGACGGCTAGACAGCCAAATGAAAGAGTATATGAATTGTGAGAGATTCACAGGAGATTGTTATTGGAATGACGAGAGGGGCAGTTCACTGATGGAATGAACTCAACAGGAGTAACGCTGAGGCACTGCTGAAAAAAGACCTAGTCTTTCACAACTTTAGAGTGATATCTTTTGTTATTGTGTATTAAATTATATTTTGAAATTGAATTATAGGATAGTGACCTTCAAAATTATCCATAGTCTTGAAATATGACGAAAGGAAATGGTTACTATCCTGTCCTAACTAAAGGAGTTTCATGGTATCCCATGGGAGGACAGAAATCTCCCACGTATGTGTGATTTAATACTTTGTACTAACTCTAAGCAGCAGCCTGTATAAGAGCAGCCTTTGGGGAAATGAACATAAACATTCATGTTTGCATTAACAGGTTGGGAACAAATATACATATGAGCAGCCTTTCATTTACTCCACTACTGAGATATAAATACTTGATTTATAGGTTAGCTTGACTGTGCATAGAGACGCTAACAACTACAGCATGTTTTCCTGGTAAAATCACACTCTCCTCGAGATGTGCCTATGATAATTACTCTTCATGAGACAGAAAAAACACCTTGATATTGATTATGCTCATATTTCATTTTCATCTTATGAGACATCTATGTAGGAGCGGTCTAAACTATGATGGCAGGTGAGCAGTGTGTCCTGAGCAGAATGTTTTTCCCAGTAGGCTTTGAGGTAATGGAACATGCTGCAATGATTAGTGGAAAGAACCAGGCATCAGGGCAATATTCACTTTCATGCACACACAAATTAGACATCACCCTGCAACAATGGAAAAAAAAGATTTTATGATGCTACCAACAAGAGCACAAACTTTTTTTCAGTCTGGGTAGCTGCCCTGCCTGAATCTACCTGAATGTCCCTTTGATGACTAATATACTGGGAATAAGAAAACTGTTTGACTTATTTTTAGGTCTGTTTTCTTCTGATGTGGACATGTTAATAACTGATCTAACTGTATGATCAGTGTCCAGGGCAAACCATACAGTGCAGGGGGGGCTGAAGCCAGTTAGAGCAGAACCTTTTAGTTTTGATCATTTTGGCAAATGTTACACAGATAGAGCATGTGAGCAGCTGGAATATTTAGTATATATGTCCGGTATATCCTTTTATATTTTACTGTAATACTGTGTCATTACTTCACTGTTTTATTTTATTATAAGGCTATTTCAACATCCTTCTCAATACTTACACAACATGCTCAGTGACTGTACTGACTCACAAGGTCCACAATAGGTAGATATTATTCAAAGAACGTGTTTTAACCCTGTTCTTTCTTACTTTCATATTTTTTTTTCTTTTTAGCATTTGTCAATCTGATCAAAGGGCAGCAAAAGTAATAGAAAACATCAAGTAGATTCTTCACAATGCTTTTTTTTCTGCAAACCAGATTTGGGCCTGAAAAGACTGGGTGTAAAATCCCTGAGATTAGTGGCATCTGTGATCCTGAAATCCAAATCTCTGCAGCATTACCAACACAAATGACCTTTACCACAAGTGCTTTCTTATTAGTTGTGTTATAACTTGGGTTTTAAAACATTTACATGGAATGACATTCTGAAAATGTCATGTCAGTCATTGCTAAGATCATAGAAATACACTTTGTTCAGATAGTGCTTCTCAAATATACAGTGCATTCAAAAAGTATTCAGACCCCTTTCACTTTTTTCTATTTGTTATGTTGCAGCCTGATGCTACAATTGTTTAAACTCATTTTTTCTCAATAATCTACACTCAGTGCCATGTAATAATAAAATGAAAACAACATTTTAGGAATGTTTATAAATTTATTAAAAATGAAAAACCGAAGTATCACATTTCTTGAAGAAATCAGACCCTTTGCAATAACTTGTGAAAATTTGTCTAAATCTTGCCTATTACATTGAAGAATGGTGACCTGTTTTGTCCCTAAGATCAAAGTGGTTTTTAAATAATTTCCTAGGAAAAGGTGGATGACTTAATTTAAGAAATTATTTCCACTAGCATTCAAAGAGAAAATTGCTTAAAATTGTGAAAAGAAGACAATAACACTTGAACAGGAAAATGATCTGTGACTACTTGGAGGCTGGCGGTTTTTTACCTCTTTGCATAATGAGAAAAAAATCTTCACATCTCTTAAAAGTGCCACAGTAATGGAAACCGGTGACAGACGGGTGTTTCAAGAAAATGACTGCAGTTTTGGGTTCAAAATTAAAACTAACAAGTGTTGACAGTACTTTGCTGGTAGTTACTTTTTATAAGCCACTTATTTTGGTGTAACTAATGCCTAAATCTTGCTCAAGTCCCTTTTATGTGTAACTTTAACTAAACAATAGTTTTGTCTTTTTCTTAAAAAATGCTAAACAGATCCAAAATAATTCGTAAAAAACACTGACAAATAAATTCCCAGTCATCATAACTAAAAAGTAATAACAGTAATCCTGTGTTAGGTTGTAAAGGACTTTACTTGCTAGACTGTATTTTACAGATTTGGACTAGAAATCACATTGGCCTGTTGATCTAATGCATGTACGGTCGACATGCTTGCAGATGCCTACATTTTTGTAGCAGCGTGGATGCTCACTGATATGAGGAACTAGCATAATGTACAGTATATCCCCCTTGGGGCACCACTGACCTAGAAAGTACAAAGTTCACTTAAATCAGTAAAACTAAAATAACATTAGTACACTCAGACTTCTGACAGTAGTAGCAGAGCTTAGCAAACACTGTTTTATATTGCTCAGATGTGTATACCATCCAAGTGGCATCAAGGATGTTAACATGCGTATGTTTAGAGTGCAGTGTTTATTAAGTTGGCATATAAACTTCTAATTAGTACCAAGCGTAAAGTTGATGCTGATATTAGTACTATTGGGAATACTAGGAATAATATACGGTTTCCAAATGCATTTGGTCATAAACCAGAATAGTGAACAAATAACAGTTTTATGATGGTGCTAGAAGAAAAGCTATTGCAGCTCATGCATAAAGTAACATATGTGGCAGTGCATTCAATGATTGTCTTAACAGAAAACTCAGAACTAAAAGTGATGACCTCATGGTGGCACTAAAATTTTGGATGCAGTTGATGTTGAGATATTTTAATGAATAAGTTATAAGTTTGACCCGCAGGAGACACTTGTCAAGGGATCAGCAAAGTCACTCCTTGGGCACCAGTAATGTCTGTATCAAATTTAATAGCAACATATCCAATGGTTAAAGACATTTCACTGCACAAAATTTTAGTCTTCAATTAGTGAGATATTTTAGTTGGCAATAGACGGAGTGACGGACAGATGCATGACATTATCGTTCTGTTTTTAGCCAAGCTGACCATAATCTCCAGTTTGATTCATTTCTTGGAAATGAGCACAAATCACTTAATAGCGTCAGATAACCAGGACTGCGTCAGATGAGATGAATCATGTAAATGGGAAGTTAGTGCTCATTACAAACCCCAGTTGCAAAATGCCATGTGGATGTGATTGAAGCATTTGGCTGCACACTTATGAAAACCCATGTTTTTCAATGAGACTCTTGTAATCAAATGAGTTCCATGATTTTTCCACCACAAAACAACCAGGCAAGATAAAACCATGAATCTAATCTATGGAGCTGCTGCTCCCTCTCTTCTTGGCTGTTTCCCATTCCTTCTAGTTCTCTCTCTCTCCAATGCTTTTTATCATTTTTCCTCTCAAAATGAGTGTCTCTTGTCCCTAATCTCACATTTCTTTTTTTTGTCCATCTTTTTTCATCTCTTTGCATCTCTCTGCATTTCCCTCATTCTTTCTCTTCTTCCATTCATCATTAATTCCTGTGATACCGAGCTCCAGTGAGTGATACACTTCAACCATGACAAACAAGCCCAAATATCTGCACTCAGCAAGAATGATCTGCATTGACACAAAAAGGAAGAGAGTGGGCATGAAAACGTTGACTTTTTTTTTTTTTTTTTTTTTACTTTTTGACTGTCCAAAAAAACTTGCAACTGTCTCATCATGGATTCTTCTGGTATTTAGATTTATTTTTTAAGAATCTCATTTCATTTTTCCTGAGCTATTGAGAATATCCAAATATTTTACCAAAGATAATCATTACAGCTAATACATTAGCTCTGCAGTTTTTTTTTTTTGTTGCACTTTTACTTTTGCATGGAAAATAATCATCCAACTTCATGCATTATTGTAATTATAGTGATTTTTCTCCCTTTTTATACACCCTGCAGTTAAGTTGACAGCTGAGCCAATGGAGCAAATTTTTGTTTTCCCATTTACATCAGTTACTTTTACTGTTTCTTTCTTGGTCACCATGTTCCCTTTTGTTTTCTCAATTATGGGAAAAATAGAAAATAATTGTTAGATCAGTAGGTACTGCACACATACAAAGACACATACACAATACATTCACATAATCAGAGTTGAGATGAGACCATAAAGAACACCACAGCCTTCCTAGAGTTGCTATTAGCAGTTTATGTAAAATTACAGCTCTGATGAAAAGCCTCATTTTCTGATAACTGCTTCATCAGCTTATAACGGTCTCTCTAACAGAAAACACAGATTTTGGGTCATAGATTTGTCCACAACAATGTTGAATGTTCAGCTTGACAGAAGCAGCACTCGTGCTCAGATGCAGGCTTGTCCTTGAAGTAGTGCAGCCTTCCAGGGCACTGAGCAGATTTCATCCCCAGAGGAGAGCACCGCCTCTGAGCGCTCTCTGCTGGCTCATGTCCCCCCTCTGTGGACAGACCAGTTCTGGCAGGCTGTTTGTCAAAATGCCACAATATTGAGTGTGCCTATAGGAGTGTGCTCACCTAAACTGAGTGGCTTGTCATTACTGTCAAGACTGCAGTGGTCGTGGATTAGTGTATCGGATTTGTGAGTGTGTCTCCGTGTTCCGGCTCTGTCTCTTTTTATACTTTCTTTATTATTCTTCAGGTCTAGTGTTGTGTAGTTCTGCGTCATACTTGCACAAAGGCTTCTCTGTCTTGTTCAAGGAGTCAGTGAAAAGATTTACTTTGTTCAGTGGCAAAAAAAAAAAAAAAAGTGTGTGTGAAGGCTCACAGGCTTGTGCTGCTTTGACTTAGCATCTACATCTACACCTCAGCTATAACAGACCCTGCTGCCCACACACACATTAATATTGCATTGCATTTTTATAACATTACCCCACCTTACCCAAGGCGTATGCTCTGGATAATACAGAGGCTGGCTTTTAGAGTAGCCCTTATACACATAAGCATTTTGAGACAGACTGTGATTTCTGGAGTATTAGTTACAAAAATAAATAACCAAAACAACAAAAATCAAACATACAGTACACAACATATAGTTTACCTCGGCATCGACATGTCTCTACTTTATTCCTCCAGTTCAGGCTGTTGAGCTTTCAGGCCATGATGAGGAATTTCCTCCCCCATAGCATTAAGAGTTGGCTCTGCTTTGTGACAGTCATGTTTGTAACTCACACCAAACTTTTTTTTTTTTTTTTTTTTTTTCCCCCAACTGCATGTTTTATAATTTGTAGTACAAAAAATAGTAGCTCTTTCATTGTTAAAGGTGTTTTGTTGGTTTTTACTGTTAAAATTTCAGTTTTGTGTAAATACAAAAAAACTTCCATTTTTTTCACAGATGTTATTTTTATCTAAATTAAGAGTGTAAGCAATAATCTCTCATGACTGTATTATACTACTGGAATATAGAGTTAGTCACTGTCTCTTTCTCTCCTTTTTTTTTTTTTCTTTTTTTAAATTCACTGTTACCTAACTCAAATAGTTTCATGGCCACCTCAGTGATATAATACTGCATCCTTTGAGCTTGTACTGTCGTAGCACAGAGCTGAGCCCTGAGTTTGAGCAGGAGGAAAATAAAAAACACCCTATGATTACAGCCCAAGGTAACACAGTGGGTATCCGTTCCTTTTAAAATACTGATAAAATGAATGCTGCTACATATTCCTAAGCCTGGAACATTTCCTTTGTTTGATTTCTATGATCTAAGGGTCCATTTCTATACATCATTGCAAGGCTTGAGGTATGTTTTATTTTTCCCTGCTATTTGTTTGAAGTTTAATAAGTGATGAGTTGGAGTTTGAAGATGGAAACACACTGAAACTTCTGTTTTAAAAAAAAAAAAAACAACTTTACACCTCATTTAAATCCATTTCATTTCAGCAAGGAGAGAAAGGTTTAAGCATAGCCATTCAGAATATATGGAAATTGAGTGTCCAATCAGTTGCATAATTAGTTACAATAACAAGTCCCTTAAGTGTTACCAGCCTGGACATCAGAGATTTCCCAGGGAGGAATTCACCTGTGTGAACTGGTTGAATATATCCAATTAATATGCTCACTGCTCTTAAGGTTTGTGTCAAAACTTCATCTTAGATTCTTTTCACCTTTATTGCAGCATATTTTAGTCTTGCATTGTGAATATAATGTTTGGATGGCTGCACACCTCTTGTGACGTTGTCGCCCCAATGCTGTGTTACTAGGCTATATCTTATTTGCAATTCATATATTGCCATAGTTGGACAAATATTTTGTTGGGAGATGTATTAAACATTTTTAAAATATTTTAGCAGTGCTGTATGAAGAGACCTTTTCTGTGGAGATAAGAATCTTTAGCAATGACGCCTGACTAATTAAAATGGCCTTTGGATTCACTCTGTAGTCCTTTACCCAATGAAGGATAAGCAGCTTTTCCTACTGACACAGCCTTTAAGCCAAATAGAGGATCTCATGTGAACTTTGTTTTAAATAATGCTAACCTTATCGTTAACTAAATGCTGAGAAGAAGGATGTGGCAGTCCGGGTTGTGGGCTGCACTGTTATCTTTAAAACATTTGTCCTCAGGTCATTTAAAACTCTTAGAATCGTTAATGGTAACTTGCCATTGGAAAATGTGCCCTAACAACTCCATTAGTCTTCTTTCACTTTTTATTTGTTCCTAAACACACATATTTTTAGTTAGCAATTTGCCTAATCGCCCATAAACAATCATTGTCCTGTCCCTTAGGAGGGTTGGACCCTGTGCAATGTGTTTGAACATTTATTGTTATGGCGTAACTCCAGACAGAAATGCTCAATTATCCAATCAGGACTTTGCCCTTTCTCTGTCCATTTTTATCCTGTCTTTTTGGCCCTTTGTAACAGCATGCACACGCCTTCCCCATGCTGTCCTCATACTCCCCCGCATCAACACATCACATTCAGCACCGCATTACACTTGCAAATAATCACATTATTGCCCAAAACACCCTCTGATAAACAGAGCATGTGTGCATGTCAGTGAGTTTATGCATAAACAGTGCGTTAGTATTTTAATGAAGATCTGTCACTGTTGTCAACATTGCTAGTGTGTATGTGTCTTTCTGCAAACTTCATTTAATTTGCCACAACAGCACTATTGGGGCCAGTGACAGAATACTAATAATTGAATGAGATATAAATAATGAATTAATATAAATGCCACAACCCACAGTGATTTCCTATAAAATTATATATATATATATATATATTCCCATAAACTGCTGTGGGTTGTGTCAATTCATATTTACAACTTTTATGGAATTAGTTGTTTTTTTTTTGTTTTTTGTTTTTTGTTTTCACACAACCGCAATGCTAATGAGCAACAAGCTGGCTAAATCTAATTTCTACTTCAGTCATGTTACAAAGTTCATGCAGTGACACATGCAAAAGAAGGGACTTGTGATGGTTGGTCAAATGGTGGGCTAAGAGTCATAAACAAATAGTGACAACTAATTAGCCCCTAATTATCCTGTAAGTGTGATTCATAAGGTCGTGTAACCCACAAATCTATTTATGCAAGTGATCTATTCATATATTTCATATTGGTAAATGTTTTATTGTTTGTGTCACAATAAAATGTCATTATGGCGACTATTATATTCATAAATTATGTCATTACAAATTATTTTTTTCCTGTTAGATGAAAACTTTAGTGGGCTGTGGTTTCATGGTTTTATTTTGAAGGATGCAGTCGCAGAAGTATACATGTCACATTAAATCCTGGCAGTGTGATTTTGCCTTTATTGTGAGGTTGCTGATGCTGTCATGTCATCTTGTTTGCTTGTGCACTGCAGCCCTAACAACTACATTATGGGCCCAATTTCTGACAAACATGAAAATGTAATTCTCTTTTCAACACCTATTTTATTTTGCTCTCAGCATGTTTTGCAGAACAGGGCAATGCCATTTCATAAATTGCCATTTCAGTATTTATCCAGTTTTCAGATAATATTCCAGTGATTAGTTTAAACAAACCAAGTACATTAAAGATTTGTGCATATTATGTAACATCTCTTGAGGAGATTTTTGGTGCTTCAGTACATATGTTCTTTACTCCTTCTCATAAAGTTCTCACACTTTTTCAATCCATTTGCTCTCTAAGTGATGCAAAGGTTTCAACTATGTAATTGGTATAGACTGATAACTTTGACACTGTTTTTCTGTCTATTGATTTGGTTTGATGTGAGCTTTGTGTGAAAAGGTCAAACTAATTCAATTAATATTTAACAAAATACCTGGCTGAAATGTGCATCTGCTACATTATAATGAAGCAACTCTATAGCTGACTACTACGTGCCCCCTGGACTCGACCGTTACATGTGAAAGTCGAGCATTAAATGAACCAGAGTCTACGTCACGTCTCTGAGTGTTTGGTGCAGAGGAGTGCTGATGTCCTGAGTTCAGGTACAAGGTTGTGCAGGGAACAGCTGCACAGCCAGGGAGCTGTGGTGACCAAACAGCAACATGTAAGACATGTAGTGCAAAGGAGGGGTAAAGATTTCAATAGTAAAGGTCATGCATGAACTGCTGGAGTGTTTTAGATTTTCATAGCAACAATTCCTTGTGTGTTAAGCAGCTGTGATGGAGGGTAATCAGTGCTAATGTAAGCTAATGTAATTAATCAGATTTGAGGGTAGTTTGTTTTATTCTGATGCACTTCAGTGTTTATTAGGTATCTGCGCACCGTTGTAAAATATGTGATTCATTTTGAAGGTAATCATCTGTGCGAATATTAGTGATCAACAAGCTAAACTTGTTTTTCTCTGCAAAGTCACTTAATTAATGTGTGTTGGTTCTGTCCTTTGTTCAGCATGGGTCAACAGGAAGACATGAATTGTTTCCTGAGCTTGGAGAAATTTTCATGTTCTTTTTTCTTTTGTCATTGCTGTGAAACTTCTACTTTCTAAACACTAACCCCGAATGATGCCAGAGAAGGGATGATCTCTCAACTTTATGTGACACACTGAACTCTCTCAGGAAGTGAAACTGAGTTTGACCTGGCTATCAATCCTGAGCTTGACCAAGCTTGTTCTATAACTTGGCTTGGTTCTTTCACAGTGACAGTTGTGATTTCTTGGGTCACTTGTGCAGCAGGACAAAAGGAAATTTTGCTCAGTTGAAATCTTAGTTTGAACACGATAGTAAAAAAAAAAACAACGTCGGTTGGTGTTAAATATATCTACAGTATTTTTTCTAAATACGTTGTAGTATATGGAGTTTCTGTGAAACTAGGTGTGTTCGGAGACCTTTTGTCACTGCTACCTCTTTATCACAAAATCACATGAAGCCCTGAGTGTCCCTGGCTGGAACAGGGAATCAAGATCTGAAAAGAGCCTCGGAGATAAAGACCAGCAGGCTCAGGATTGAAGACGGAGTCACAGACGTTTTTAGTGATCTGTAGACAAGATAACCAGCACGTCTCAATCTCAGAATGGTTTTGTGTCCGACAGCAGTGTTATCGTAGTTGCTTGTGGTGTATTTGTTTTTGTGTTTTTATGCTTGTTTCCTGCTTTCCTATATATTCACAGTATCTCATAACAAGGTATGATATTGAGTCAGTGTCTGTGTGTGTAACTCTGCATACTTAGCATGTGTTTGTGCATAGTTGACATGTCAGCGTGGGCACATAGGTGGGAGGTAAGAGGGTCGAGAGCACAGAGGGGGGAGCAGCGAGCAAGTACTTGTGTCTCAGGTGCACTACAGGAAATGAAAAAGAAAAAGTAGAATGTGAGGAGGACTTGTCATAGGAGGCGGCTGTCATTTCTGACGGGAAATTAATAATGTATTTTTGCAAAATTGCTGTGTTATTCTGGTGGGGAGGCTTGGGCAGGCAATGCCGCAGACAAGAAGAAGGGAAGAATGCTGATGAACACACCAATGAATTCCTAGTGTGTGTGCGCACAGCTGTGATGGCTATGCACAAAACATATATATATGTATATTTGTATGTTTTTTCTTCTGTGAATTACATACATTGACTGACTGTAATGGCTGATATGTTTTTGTGAGTGGTTACAATCAATAGAAAATATTGATCTGATAAATGCAGCATGTCTGTGAGGGCAAGTAAAGATATTTAAAGTGATTGGTTTCAGGAAACAAAGAGGAATTGACTGGGAGACGTGTAAATGCGTTTCTTTTTTTTTTTTCTTTTTTTTCTTTTTTTTTAATCTTCAGGCAAATTGTATCTATCAAGTAAAACCATTTTTTGCCCCAGTATTAATATCAACATTTAAACTCTTTATAGTTTTCATATAAACCAACAAAGAAAATATTATGCAAGTATGCATGTTAGGAATGCTAATCCACTCAGCAAAGCCACAAATGCACAATCTACATACGTGGATAATCATTTGGTTTATTGCACTTTCATTAGCCCCTAAATGTCTCTGGCAGCCATCAGCTGCATGCGGGCAGCGGTAAAGTACAGCCAAATCAGCCATATAATAGATGCTTGAATAAATGGGAATGTGCATGTAAGCTAAACCGCACACAGCTGAAGCTGCCTAGTTATTACTCAGGCTGTGGATTTACATTCTGCTCTGTGTCAGTTGGATATTGCTTTCCTGAGCATGGAAGGTCAGCTCTCATTGCTTTACTAATATCCTCAGGTCCTCTTTTCATCTTCTGTGGCATTCTCTTGTCCCTCCAGCTGCATTTGTGCACGTACGTGCATGCAGGAGCAGTTACCACGTCTGTAAGAGCTCTTAAGGCCTCAATGTTAAGATCAATTTCATGGCTGGCTTCATCGCGGCTCGATGTCTTTTACATGGAACAGCTACACTGAAATGTTCATACTGTATATACACAGTGACCGCCATGGCAACACCAGTGCACTGCCGTTGACTTTTTACAGTCTGTCATATGGTTGTACTCATATGGTTTTACCTGCTGCCTGAAACATACAGGTTGATGTTTGCTCACCCATCATAACTATGCTTTGATGGTGTACATTAGCAGCTTTGGTTTGAAAATCTCAACTGTTTGTTTGTTCTGGCACTTAATTTCTTCTTCTTCTCTTCCTCTCCCTCTGTATGCCTCTTGAATTTAACACGATCCATCCCTTAGATGGCTGGTGTTTAATATTGACTCATACTGTCAGAGGCTGGTTGCTTTTGGGTATAGCCAGTCAAGCCTCCCCTTTACTTTCAGATGAGTCTTCTAACAAAACCCGACCTCTGTGATTTGAAGAAAAACAGCATGAGAGGGAGATGAAAAGCGCAAACAAAACAGATGAAAAGGATTACAATATTTTATCACTCTTGCACTAATTGGACACACATTAATTATTGACAGAAATACCTTGACCCAGCATTTTATAGTCTGTGTCATAATGGATGACTATCTAGGCAAATAGAGACCAAGGACATGCAGAGTGTGATTCTGACACTGACACACTAACAACACAGTCATGCGGAGAAGTATGGAGCTCAACAGTCACATATGGTTTTGGACAAGACCTTTGTTCCATATCTGTTATTAACAAATTATTGCAATGTGAAATAACTACTTGTCTTTGATACATCAGTATTTTTTCATATTTTGGAATTTTGGCCTTATTGGTCAGTAGATAATCTAGAGACAAGCAGGAAACCTGCAGCGAGAGAAAAGTGCATGACATGCTGAGAAGTCCCCCTGGTAGGAATTGAACTGTGCATGTTGATTTTTTTTTTTTTTTTTTTTTTTTTTTGTGTGGTGTGCGCCTTGAATCAGCCCACCCATCACAGTATTAATAAATTATTGTGTACAACCCATTAATGCAATTTCCCCTTTCATGTAACTTAGGGTCACATGTGGCATTTGCCCTTGAGGTATGTAACCAGTTTTACATACGCTTGCTGGGAAGGTTTGTCTCTTTCATTGCATAGTGGAGATGAGAAGGGAATAATCATGGGTGAATGCTTTGGTAATTTACAGCGAGGACTATATGGAACAAAGTGAGTTCTAGGTGTGTTATTTTCTGTGATTGCATGACTGGAGCTGCTTTTTGCTTGACACACTTATATAGTGCACACCAAAATACTTCATATTCTCTCCTTTTTTTTTTTTTTCAAAAAAAAAATGGACCGTTTAAAAATCAAGGGAAGATTTTGTATCGGTGCATCAAAGTTCTTTTTAAAGGCTGCTAACCATCTAAACCTTTCAGCTGAAATCTTCTTAGAATCATTCGATTGCATCAGTAAAGCTGAGGCTGCGAGCCAAGACTCATGCACAGGTAGTATGCCTTCTTAACTGTCTAATTCTTTCTTTTTCTGACCTTGACAGCTAATGTGCTTTTCCAGCAGCCTTTGATTAACACCTCAAAGTTTCAGTAGTTGCTTTTATTTATTTATTTATATAAACTACATAAAATATTTTTGATTTTTAAAAATATTTTAAATTAATCAAATTTCTACTTGATTACAAGGAATCCAGAGCCACTTTGACAATGGAGAGTCAGTGCAAAGCAGGATTAAACTTCTATGACTGAGTTGATTTAGTGTTCCCATGTGCATGCTCTGCAAGTCTTGTGACATTAACACTAGAAGAAAATAGAGCATGCTATAGCTGATAGACACAACTTTGTGTTACATTCACAGATATACCAATACAGATTTACAGAAATAGATGCATTTCTAAAGCAGAATGTAGTCAGTTTTGCCTCCACTTACAGTATATTCAGCTATTGTGCAGTGGCACTGACAGCATACAGTCAACCCACTGTATTTAGCTTGAGTTAGTTGTGTTGTCACAGGAGTGAGCCTAGACTTCTGCCTAAATTCAGACTTTAGTATTAAAGTATGACAACTGGAAATAAAGTCAAAGTTGGTATTAAAAGCATAACATTAAGTAGGGAGTTCTTTATTTCTGGCCATATTTGCAACAATCCTCTGCTCCTTTGAAATGAAACTTTAAAGCTTTGCTTAATTCTCTGACTGGACATCAGTTTCCTTTAAAACATTGTGTTTTATCCAGACTTGCATTCAAATGAATTATAGGACAACTGGCCATTATGCATTAGCAAAATTAATTCTGGTGGAACTGCAATGCTGGAATGTCAAATTTGCTTTACTTGAGTTTTACACAAAGTGTGTCTCCTTTGGCTGAAAGCTATAATCCAGTTTGTTGACATCCACTTTGCCTGCCATTTGAAGGCAACTTTCCAGAGGAAAGAAATTTGAACTTTTTCACTAAATGTATCCTTTGGTGCCTTTGAGGTTAGACTATCCAAGTCAGATCAATCAATTCAAAACCTTTACAAACCACTAAAAAATAAATTTCATTCATCATGTGACATCACTAAGGATTGGGCTAGGTTAGTTTGCGGGAAAGATCATGTCTCTAAATGTGGTTTTGTAAATATAGGCATATATCTCTTTTCTTCTCTTCTATCATTCATTGCATTTTGTGTTTCCCCTCAATTGCAGTGAATTAGGCCTTTTGCCAGGTTTACAAGTTTGACTTCATTGTCATTGAAAAATGAAACAACAAAATTATGCATTGTACCAGTGGTGAATACATTAATGGTTATTACTGATGACAACCTGCTATCAACACATGCACATACAAATCAATAATGAAGAAATACAGAGAAGTCAGTGCAGAGGTCATGTTACATGCTTTAAGCTATACACTACGTCAGTCCCCAATCAGGTTTTCTTCAGCTCCTCTAATAATTAAAAAAAAAATCCCCCCCCCCCCCCCAGTCACTAGCTCTCCTTTATAAATAATGATATAAATTTAGTTCTATTATCTACATTATGAGATCTGTCAAGTGCATTTCCATTTTTAAATTTCACTTTTCACTCATTTATCTCATGCTCTTATCACAGCAGTTTAACTCATACATTGTCAAAATTACCTGTAATCAACAGTAGAGCTACACAGCATTGGCAGTGCAATAATGATAAAACGTGCAGTGCCAAATTTAGAAATAAGAGTTTGAGTGTGGTCGGAGATTGAACTCTAATGTAATTGGAATGTTGCCATTATAAAAAGTTAGTTGGGTTAGTCACACCTCAAGGGAGATGCTGTTGTGATTGGTTAACCCGGGGCAGATGTCTGTGAGCTGTGAGTGAAGGATGCCATGCTAAAGGTTAAGGGTACAAGATCCTTGCACAGAGCCATCATGCAGTCAGAGGCACGTTAACCTTTGCTTCTCCCTATTGATTCATCCCACCAAAGAATCTGTATTGATTTGGCCTCTGGACCTCCTGAAATCAGTGACTGTTCTGTAAATAGAGCCAGGATATATAATGCACAGAGACGCCCATCTAGTTTTATAGCATGATGTGATTGCTCAACGCATTAGCCACAGAAAATGAGGAGCCGTTTTTCTGACACCTCCTATTAATTTTTGCGGAGGGGAAGAACACTGTGGATGCGGTGATGCTTCTCCCGTGGGAGGTGAGGTGTGTGGTGCAAGCATGTGTTTTGACATTTTGACATTGTGAATAGCTGCCTTAGCTGATGGGTGCCAGTATTACTTTTCTTGGCCTGATGCAACTTGTATCTCACTGAGGAACTGTGACAAAATTTTCAAATATGAAATTAAAAATGAATCGAAAGCCAGAAAAGCATGGTATCTCTTGTTAACAGCTCCTGCTTTTTAAGCTCTCATCACCAGTAACATGAGTTCAGTAGGTGTACTCTGGCTTAAAGCTGTTAATGTAATATGTAGAGATTAATACACAGATACAGAATATTCTTATCAATAAAAATTATTACTAAGTAGTGAAATGAAAATTCCTGTTTGTAGTGATTTTTAACATGCGTATTTCAGTTTTATTTAATTGTCCTGTTGAATTATTTATAATTGATTTTTTTTTTTTTTTTTTTTTTTTTTTGGCCATTTGGCACCAGTCGAACAAGTTAAAAACACAAAATCTCACTGTTAACAAATAAACTGCCTGTGTACATATCCCAGTGACATAGAGCACCATTACATCTCTTTTTGGAGCTTTGTCTCTGTATCACAAATGTGAATGTTGACTATTCATTAATCTTTTGGTTTGGTCTGAACCAAATCCTTAGGAAAATATTTGGTTTAGCTGAACTGTCAAATGTTTCGCTGTGGTCACCAAGTAGTCACATATTTTGTTGCTAAACTGAAAGTGTACAGGGAGTTTATCTCAATTATTCAGACAAACACATTTGTGCTATACCTGCTACAGTACCAGCAATAACTGGCTTGATGAGCATTGTTTCTGAGCATGTTGGAGCCCACACAAGTCAGGATCATGTGACTGTGACCTCATGGCTGACAGTTCAGTACTCCACCATGGCGTCAGCTGTCTCAGTCTTTAAGAAATCGTTTTCTCTATCATTTAAATCACAGAACATACTTTAAAATCCAACATGATTTACATATCTTTTCCACTACTGTAGAGTAAATATATTGATTTTTAACCTTCTTCAGTCTATTCCATCACATTTAGTCCATGTTATTCCCCTCTTTTCTTCTTATTATAAATTTATTCAAGACGTACACAACTGGTGAGTCTTAATTTGTCTCCTCACAGTAACTGTCACTGACTCAGTACACTACAATGAAACTGCAGGGTCAGGTGATAAATCTTCATATTACAAACCATTAAAGTATTAGCAGCAAAAGTAATGAATTACACAACATTATTGTTACTTAGTTGTATGCTCCATCAAAAATGGCTGCAAGCATCTCTAGATCCTTAATATTGACAAATCGCATCTTTTCTGTTTATCTGCACTGACATCAAGCTAGGTACTTCTGGTCTGATGTGGAACAATGATGATACCTAATTATCTCCCCTCTGTCAGTTCCCATTCCTCTGATGCTAAAAAGCTGCTTCACAGGGGCACTAGGTGGGGTCAGAGTGTTGGACTTCATGTTTTTGATGTTTGAGAAATTGTTGAGCCTCAAGCCCACCTCCAACCTCAAATAATCCAAAATTTCTTTTTCTGCTGATCAGCTGTCCTTGGCCCTTGCTTCAAATGCAAAAGAAGTCCATTTCATGGCTGGCTGACACTGTGGAGGCAGGGTTGACTGCAGGAGTCGTTGCGCAGCAGTCTGCTCTCAGAAGCTCCCTGACACACTCTCTCCTGCCCTCATCTTGCAGCTATTAGAGTTTGAACTTGGGACTTCAGTTTTGTAACCTACCCATGTGTACATGTCATATATGATAGTCAACACAAAAAGAAAATCAAATCACATTCAGACAATTGGGTAATGCAGTGTTAATTGAGTTCTTTGGCTTTACCTCTTATTATGACATTGACTCATGTTTGATTTCTCTTGAATAACAGCAAAAACAACAAAGAAGAACCGCAGAAATAAGCACATCTAGTACAAACAACAATGCCTTCTATTGGCAAGGACACGCCCACTTTCATACACTCCCTTCAAAGCATCACAGATGTATTTGGAAGTTTAACAGATTAATGTTTTTAGTTCTGCTTAATATCAAGTGTTAGAGGACAAATGAGAGTAATCTGTTATCCAATTTCACAGTCAAGTGTCTCAATCTGCTCCTCCCTCCTGCTCTAATCTCCTCTTCTCCAGCTGGAGTCGAGGGAACAGGGGAGCTCCAGTGTCGCTCTGAGGAGGGGCTAATCTGAGCACGGGCCGCCCAGGATAGCCAGTCTGGTTGCAGGCCAGTCTTTCTGGCTATGTCCTAATCATGAGTCCTGCTCTGCTGGTAGCTTGCTTTGACAGCATGGTGATGCAGTGGTGGATGTAGAGGTCAAGAGGAGAGATGAGGAGGTGGGGAACAAGTGGGGGTGGTAAGGAAATAATAGAAGGATGATGAGGGAAGGCAGGATGATGGAGAAAGAACTGAATATATGAATTTCAGCAAAAATATGAATGTGCTGTTCAGAGGGAGGTAGGTGAGGGTGATTGAAATGTGGCCATTGGTAGTGAGAGCATGTGCAGTCATGACTGACTTTGCTGAGATATGACAGGGGGCGAGAAACTGGAAAGGCTTAAAGAAGAGAGAGGTTTAGTGAGAGAGAGGCTGGCAGTCTAACCTATCAGCTAATTAATTAAGTCTGGTGACAATTATTCATTAGAAAGTGGAACTTTTGGCTGGTATGACCCATATCTATTTTTGGAATTAAATAATAAAATGGAGAGAGGATTGACTTTGCAATTCACCAAGACTCTGTGTTTCCTCTTCTAAAGGTGATGTTGTATCATTATAGTGGCAAGACATCCCTGGACACCCTTAGTAGCAGAATGATACAGCAGTTTTCCCCCCTATATCCACACAGAGTAGTTATTAGCCTGTGGGTCTAATGCTGTTTTTACATAGCATCATTCAGTATTCAATTCAAACATTCAGTGTTTCTATTTTGTAGTTCAAGTGCTTGACAGTAACTTCAAGTGTACAAAAGTACATTTTTCTATTTTACTTTTCAGAATTGTAGTGAATTTATTCCCCCTGCTACCAAGAAACAATATATCAGAAATTCTCTGAATTTTATGACCTAAACTAGAATAAAATTCCAAAAAAGATTAAATGTGAAGTTAATTTATAGAATGGCTTTGAGGCAAATATGACATTTTAGTGAGAAATAGAAATGAAATTCCAACAAACGTTAGTCAGATCAGATGAAAAAGAATGGGTGTACTGTGCTCTTGTGTAACAAACTAATGGAAATTTCTAAAATGCATTATGTACTGGAGAGGTGCTCACTTTCTGGTTCCTCTAAGGAAAAACAATAAATGAGAAGAGGAGGAAAAGAGGGGCTAGAAATTTAAATAGAAAGTAAAACACTGGGCAGCAGAGAAGTGAGACAGAACAGAAAGAGATACAGGCTGAGGTAGAAGGAGTATTGAAGAAGAGTAGGAGGGGATCAGACAGATGAGAAAAGTTTCTGCACTGAATTGAGTGGAGGATAGAAAATGGAATAATGAAAACGCGCATATAGTGAGGTGTGTGTTCTCAGTAATGGACAGAAAATATAAACAGGAACCCCAGTGAGTAGATTAGATAACACTTTATTGATCCCCTGGCAAGTAAATTCAGGTGTGAGAGCAGCAAGCAC